>NW_006913314.1:0-167070 GCF_000281105.1 Coniosporium apollinis CBS 100218 | reverse complement strand
AACCCTAACCCTAACCCTAACCCTAACCCTAACCCTAACCCTAACCCTAACCCTAACCCTAACCCTAACCCTAACCCTAACCCTAACCCTAACCCTAACGAATTTTAATAAGCGCTTAGAGAGAGGCCGGCGCTAGTGGAAGGTCTATATAAGGTATAAAGTGATATCTTCGCGCTAATTCTAAGCTCTAAGGTATTCTACTTCTTAATTAAATAGATGCCTATAGGTCGATTTAAGGTCTAGTTAGATCTAATTAAGGCGCATAATAATCGCGCTATAGTATTTAGCGCGTAGATTATAAGGACGGTGGTAGATACTTTAGCTAGGCGCTAGGCTCCACCGGATCGGCTAGTCCTAGAGGTGGTTAATAAGGAGAAGTTATAGAAAGTGCCTAGGTCGCAATTATCTCGTCTACTAGAGTACCTCCTAGATAGTAGTAGCGGTGTAAATCCTATACTAGATAGTTAAGAGTCGCTAGACTAGTGTTAAGGGTTATCTATTAAAGGCTTCTATAATATAACCCTATGCCTATTAACTCGATTCTATCTTATTACCCTATTACGCTCATTTCGTATTACCTAGTTCTAATATATAGAATTACCTTGCGCTTTAGAAGGCGGCGACTATATAGTAGTATCCTCTTAACTATAATAAGGGACTCACGTGGTCTAAGCGCTATAGTGCATTATATTACGCCCGAGCCTCCTATAGCCCAACTCTATTACTATAACTTTTATAACCTTATACTTATCGTGCGGCTGTCGAAAGTGGATGCGTTAATATAGATTAGTATAAATTAAAAGATAACTAAATCTAAAGTGAATGTAATATTGTATTAAAAATAGGATGAGAGCGAGAGGTTGGAAAATAGGATGAGGCTTAGGGTTGTGATTTTCCTGAGGCGAACTCTAACCCTAGAAATTAGGGCGACTCTTATCCGCGACCCTCATCCTATTTTCTAGTATTATTAGAAATTTATAGTAGCATGCAAAATTTTTAGTAAATTAGATTTACTTATTATTTTAGCTTAGTTACTATCTAGTACTAGTATACTATCTAAAATACTCTTTAGATACTCTATTTTCCAACGAATTTGCTATTTTTTAAGCTTTTTTCTAAGCAGCCTAGTTTTTCTAAGCACTTGGAAAATCGAGGATAGAAAATCGGTTCTATAGTAAGAGCTTACTATTCCGTCGACACGGTTAGCCGGCTAAGTTTAAGACTTATAGCCACTTCGTATCTTCTATAGAATTAGAAGATAATATTGATACTAATTCTAAATATAATCTAGACTTAAATATCTTATAGAAACTAAGCACTTAAAAGAGAGCTACTATTATAGTTTAAACTTAATATTTTTTAGTATTTAGATCTTCTATTATTCTAGAGTTATGTACTTTATATAAAGGGCTTTCCTTTTATTAAGCTTACTATACCTTCTAAACCTTATATAATATCTTACATATTAATTTAATTAAATAAATTCCTATATTAAATCTTTCTATATTATAATAAAGGCTTCTATAGATAGATATAGAGATACAGGAAGGTATATTAAACTAGAAGTAGGGAGATTATATTATTTCAGAGTAGGTATAGGGATAGAAGTATTTACTAATAGAGAGGTAAAGAAAGTAGAATAAAGGTTTAAACTAAATAGATATAGAAGAGTTAGTTAGAAGAACTATAAAGTATAGTATATTTCATAGAGGTATATTGCTATAAGGAAATAATAGAAGAGTAGAATCGATATCTCTATAGGAAGTATATTAATTGATAGGGGCTGCTTTTTAACTTAGAAATATTTAGTTGATACTTGTTGAATTATTAAATGGTTGGCGTTGCGTGCTACCCGTACAAATTAACTCTTCCAAGCAATGTAGAGTGTCTTCCAAAAGCTGTCTTTACACTTGGTCTGAAAGTCTTCCAACCGCGGTAGGCTCATAAGCCGGAATCTCCATCGGTTTTGGAAGTTGGTCTTGCCTGCAATTCACTCCAGCCCACCGCATCCAGCTTGCATACGTTCCAATTCTACAGTCACTTCCCTCATGCTTCCTCCACAGCATCCCTAGAGTATCTCCACCAAAGAGCTTCGCTGAGAATCCATGCCCAAGTTTCAAGCACCAACTTCTAGCCACGCTCTCCTCTACTATTTCTCTCGCAAGTCTCTGGTCCTTATCCTCCTCCGCACCTAAAGGGGGCATGTCCAGCGACATTAGCCGAAACAGGCGCTGCCCGTCCCACCCCGTCCTCTGCTCAGCGACATATGCCATGTCAATCATGCTCAGCAGCCAGCACTTTTCGCGCACGTACCTGCGTCCGTCCCAACCGTCCTCGATATCCAGCCATCGCTGCGCCGCGCCCATCGCTTGGATCTGAATGGCGTAGTCGGTCATCGCCGCGTCGTCAATCACCATCTTCCCTTTGCCTTCGTCTTGTACCATGACCTCACGTGGAACTCTGAGCAGCGGGACATGGTGCACGAGCGGATGCGCATGCATTCCGGTTGTGTTCGTCTTGTCCTGCCATAGCTTGAGCAAGATCTTATGCGCACGCAGTACCAGTGGGTTATTTGGACGAGCCATGAGCGCAAAATTTACAATAGAAATGTCGGGCGGGTCGCCCATAGTAAATCCGGCAAAATCGTGCGGCGATGAGGGATTTGCAATAACTTCGTCCCACAGGCGGTCTAGATCGCCAAATTGCAAAATGCCAACATCGAGATAGATACCACCATACCTGAGCAGCAGGGGGTATCGTACCAAGTCTGAAGTATGCTGTGCGGCATACGCGCCATCGAGAGAGCCATTGGTCACAGCAGTAGGCACGACGGCTGGTGAGTCTATGTCGATGAAACGAGACACATTAAGCGGGGATTCGGGTATCGTGTCGAGGACGTAGATCGTCCAACCAAGGGGTGCGTAGCGGCGGTACCAAGCAAGAACGTTCCACTGGAGGTACGGTGGAAGCTTAGAAATTCCAGAGTGCCAGAATGCAAAGATTGATTTTGAGTTTGGGCTCGGCGGAGTTGGAGACGTCAATGACGCAGGCAGCGGCTCGTCCTGGACAGGTATTGGTGCCAGAGGGTAAGGGACAGGCGATGTTCCTGGAATAGAACGATGATCCATTGAAGGAAGACAAGGATTTTAACGGACAAAGGCAAATCTGGCAAAAAAGTGATAAGTTCAATTCTGTTCGATGTGATGTGCGCGAGAAAAAGGAAGCGGGAAGCGAACGGGCCGCCCCTATTGGTAGAAGTCCGCCCTACCACGTGATTAATCCCACCACTTGATTACCGAAATCGATCCCCATCAAGTCAACGCGCTTCGCGAGCACGCGAAGGATCCCTCCCTGCCCACATCTCCAGGCTTTGCATGCAGACACTGCAAAGATCGGACTTCTAGCGAACAGCTATTTCGGCGACATTTGTCTTCTCAGCACGGTATATCGTGGCGAGAAGCGGAAGTCGGCAGTGACTATGAGCACGTTTCTCTGCAGTGTTGGGCCACTGGTGGCCCTCATCTTCGCCATTGGTGGATTATCAGAAGTCACGCAGATGATGCTGGAGTTGCTCTTTTGTCAGCTGTGATAAGCAGGCGATTCTCGTCCATACAGAAGCGTGGACGAAAGCGCGTACCACAGCTCGCCCAGGACGTTCTGCCTCGGTCGCAATTAGCAGCTGCTGCGGCTGCCTTATCCCACCTCTCCGGTGTGCATGAAGAAGAGCGACGACGGCTCAGCAACAAGCGTCTTCCCGTGCCAGTGCTCAGCGAAAATGGTTAAGATATTTCGCTGATACGTCCATGGATCGAGCGAACGGGCTGGACCGAGACCTTTGGTCAAGTCCGACGAGATATCCTCCTTCAATTGACTCAGTTGCCCGACCGATGGACCCGAATGTATGGAGTGTTTCTGGGAGAAGTAGATGGCCAGGAGCTTTGGAGTCCGGCAGAGGATGAGCTACGTATTCTATTCTCTGTCATTTTGGCTCAGGTAGGCAAGCTGTCTGCGAAACGCTGCGAGCTCTGCTCTTCTCTGGCCACTGCTAACGACTGTTGACCTCCAAGAATTGATGCCATCGATCGGTGACTGCGCAAAACGCATTGATCGTTCTAGCACTTAGGCTTCGGAGCATCGACGCGTCGATTCCATATACCTGGTCGGTAGTCCTTAAGGTGTGTGCAGCCGCCAGGTCTTGGATGTCTTCTTAGTTATTATCTATATCCTCCATTAACCCGCGCATATGCTGACGGATAATGGCTTTAGTAATATGATAATAGTCTTAGAACGTGATACGAAAGCCTATATGAATAGATGTCTTTTAATTTAGGATTTTTATCGCTCTTAGTATATTCTAAATATCCTTTCTATCCGTCTATAGAAAGCTTCTTAGCTAGCTGGAAATACTATCTTAATTAATAAGCGTAGTAAGATACGGAATGTTAGCTAAGTAAGCTACTAAGAGCTACCTAACCCAGCTAGATAGAAACTATAGTATAAACTTATACTATTCTATTATAGCTTAGAATTTATAGTAAGCTAATATAATTGTTACTTATCTAAAAGAAAGATACTACGTATATTCTAAGTAGTATTATTATATTAAATAATACGAGTCTCTTCTTCTCTTCTAGAAGAATTGCTAAGAATATAGATTAAGAAAAATATAAGCTTCTTAAACTTCTTAAACTAGCTTTACTGTCTCTACTATCTTTTATTCTCTAGCTTAAAACTATTAGACTCTAGTTTAAGTAGTATAATCTACTTAAATAATATTCTTTATCTATTAAGTATTCTTCTTCGATCTTTCTATAGCTTATTATATAGATTAGTAATAAAGAAGCAACTTATAATACTATTAATTATATTATTAACTAGCTTTCTTAGATTAATATTACGAATTATAAATAGATCTAGTAAGAATATATAGTTTTTATATAGTATCTTCTCTATAGTATTATAAAGCTATACTATAAAGATTCTAAGTTAAAATAAGTATAAATACTAGCTCTAGTAGATAAAAGTCTATCTATCTATAAACTATTAGATGTAAAGCTTACTACTAACACTTTTATCTATATTTAGAGCATATACTAGAAGATTATTAATAAAGTAAAAGGAAGTAAGCTAGCTATTAATAGGCTACTAATAATAAACCTATAGAAAAGTTCTATAAATATTAGTAACATACTATTATTTATCTACTAGTAGTATATATTAAAATAATAATAGCTAGATATAGTATAGTAAAGTAGCTAGAATCTAAATATAATTAGTAGATAGTTGAAAATAGCTTTTTCTAGTATCTATTTATAGTATAATAGTAAAATATACTATAGTAGACGTGGAATAAGCTCTATTTTTGTATATTTAGAATAAGACACTAAGTCTAAGAATATAGATATTAAAAGTAGCTTTATTCTTATTTCTAAGTTAAATAATACTTTATTGCTCTTATAATAGCTCTTATTCACATACAGAAAATAAGTACCTATACTTATTATTTGCATGTAGAAGCTAAAAGTAATAATAAAAGTAGCTAACCCTATAGCTAATATACTTTCTATATATTAATTTATACAATATATATAGAATAGCTCTAGATTGAATTTCTCTTACTATATACTATTTAGCTAGCTAAGAATGAAATTTCTATTATTTTTATTATTATACTAAATAAATATACCACTTCTATATTACTTGAAAATACAACTAATAGAGTCTTAATAGAGTCTTAAATAAGCTATAAGCTAGCTTTATTATTTCTTAGTATCTTACTTAGTATAGCTATTATATAAAGATTCCTTCTAGTAAATATTCTAACCTACTAGATCTTCCGTATTTATAGTATATTATTAATAGAAAGATACTTTTTATTAACTTTTACCTTTTATCTAGCTTCTTCTAAGTCTAACTACTTCTATTTCTCTAGTAAAAATATAATTATACTAAGTTATTAGTTCTAATTAATAATTTAATACTTCGAAGTATTACTTTTTATTTTCTTAAGAATATCTAGGTAGTTATATATATCTACTAGTAGCCGTATACCTATAACTATCTGTATTTATCCTAATAGTAATATTATATTATTCTTTTACTTTTGTAAATATATATATATTAGTTGCATCTCTAGCTATTACTAGACTAAAACCTAGATATTAGCTAATTTTAAGACTTAGAATCTACTTTTCATCTAGTAATATTAGATAAAGTATTAATATATATTATATAATTGCTTTTTATAGCGTAAGAGACTAGTTTATTTTTATATTTTTAAATATCTTTTAATATCTAGATATATCTAAAGGTTATACTTATATAGTTAATATATTATAACTTAGTATACTAAGTTATAAATAATTTAATTGCTAGTATCTAGCTCTTATCTCTCTATATTATTAGCTCTCTTATCTCATATAAGATTCTCTTAATCGTCTCTAAGTAAGATACTATTAAATAGATACAAAATAAGATATAATTCTTATAGCTTTTTCTACACTTATTACTACTAAAGATTCTATGCAATTAGATACTCTATATAATAGCTAATATAGTAGCTCTAGCCTTTTATAATAGTAGTAAATTTAGATAGATCTACTTAATATAAAGCTAGTTAATTGCTTTTCAAATAGAATATTCTAGAAATTATATTCTAAGTAAGATTCCGCGCTTTAGAAACTTCTTATTATTCTTACTATCTTCTAATAATATAGTAGCGCTTGTCGCTTAATATTAACTAGAGCTATCTAGTAATAGAACTAATAGCTATAACTTCTAGATAGATATACTTCTTTTACTTTAATATTATAGAAATCGATATTATTTTACTATTATAGAATTATACCTTTAAAATAATACTAGCTAAAACTTAGCTAGAAAAGCTCTATTAAGTCTATATATTATTATATGCTAAAATAGATAGCGGTAACTCTACTATATAAATATAATATCTATATTAGTATTAGAGCTCTTATTGTTATATATATTAAATAGTGTAGTAATACTTCTAATATACCCTTTAGTAATTATAATAGATAGCTAATAATATAGTTAGATTCTAATTAGCTTCTTAAATAGTCTAAAGCTACTTCTCTTCAGAATAGTAGTAAGATTATAAGAGAACTGTAATTATTCTAGAGTCTAGTATCACGCTTGAATCGGGATATTTCCAAATAGTTATAAATATATAATTAATTATCTATTAGTCGCGTTATCTTAACGCGACCGACTATATACTTATTATTTAGTTAGCTCTTACTATCTAGGCTATCTTACTATAGCCTAGACTCGTAATAAGAGCTACTACAAAATAAGTATAGGTCTTTATTTTTAAAGATTATAAAGTAAAAAGTAAGTACTACCTCTTTTAATTACTTCTCTACTTAGTTAGTAAGACTATACTATCTAGTCTATTTATATAAGAAGCACTATTGCGAAGAGTAAATAAGTAATAAAAGTAGTAAAAAGAATAAGTAAAGAAAATAAGCTACTACTAAGAAAAATAGAAAAGAAGAAGAGAGTACTATTATTAGATAGCTCTATATTATTAGAAGAGAAAGAAGAGAATATATTATCTTATAATAAGGTTTCAGTTTCGTATGATAGATAGTACATGCTAATCTATTAGTATAATATATTATATAGATAAGAAGATAGGGTAGACACTTATATAGTTTATAATTAGGCCTAATAGAAAGAGTTTATATAAGGGATTTATATTATCTAATTAGGTAGTAGGAGAACTAGAAGTAGTATTATAATAGTTATTACTATTATAATTAATTAGAAACCTATTATTATAAAGCGCTAAGTCTAGAATTATATAGCTTTATTCGCGTAAGAAACTAGCTATTAGAGTAACTAGTAGAAAGCGTGCTATTAAGATAAAGAGAGATAGTAAGATACTTACTATTTTAGTTTTCTTAATAATTTTAGAGCTAGTAAGATTTACTAGCGAAGCTTCGCGTTTACTAGACGTAATAGGTAAGCTTATAGAGGTATTAGCCTCTCTTCTACTACTAGCTACTAGCGTAGTTACTTATAGGTTAGCTTATCCGCCTACTAACTTATTAAAGCCTTAGGGTATTTAGAAGGTAGCTACTATTAAAATAGGGAGGGCGTAGTATTTAGCTTAGGTCTTTTTAACTAGTAGAAGAGGTATACTACCTAGAGGGAATAGTAGTAGTATAAGCTTAATAACCTTATACTTTATTACATCGAGCCTCTCGATTACTAGAGATAAAAGAGTGAAAACTTATTTCTTTTTATTAAAGAGTTTCTTTTATAAGTTAGAGATATTCTCTTATAATTTAGCTTAATAGAGAGCTAGCGCATTTATAAGAGTTAGATTAATATTTTAAAGAAACTCTTCTAGCTCCTTACTTTATTACTATAGGTACTTAGTTATCCACTTATTAAGAATATTTATAAGTGGGAAATTCTTTTAGAGAATCTTTATACTATATAGCGTAAAGTTGCAAATAATAGTACTAAAGTTCTCTTCTAAGATAATAATGTAATTTAATACATTAAATATTTTATAGAGAGTTATTACTTAGTAGTTATAGTAATACTTTAATACCTTTAGAGCTATATTATATCTTATAATACGATTTCTCTTCTCTTATAGTACTTCTATTAGCTTCTTCTAGAGCTAGCTAATAGTTATAGTCTCTCTATTAAACTTATTACTATACTACTTATTAAATATTTATCTAATTTCCTCCGCTATTCTCTTAGACCGGATAGTAGAATTACTTATAGGTACTAGAGTAGTAGAAGTTATACTACTTAACTACCTTATCTTCCTCTTAATTAGGCTATCTAGCTCTATTATATTAATTTATATCTTCCTTATAGAGTCTAAAGTTATTAGAAAGATAGTATCTATCTTTCTTATAAGATCTAAGGTTATTAGAAAGGTAGTACTCGCCTTACTAGAGCTCTAGGCTCTAGTCTTTATAGCTTTCTCCTCCTTTAGCTATTTCTAAGTATTAGTATCTAGATCCGAGTCAGAGATTACTACTAGTAGAATAGGTATATCTAAACTAATATTATAAATAATATTATAGACTACTTAGTATTATTTCTTTAGAGTTATATCTTTTTAAAATATAGAGACTTTAACGCCCTTTAGTAGGATTAGCCTATACTAGTTATTTAAGTTCCCGAGAAAGAGTAGATTATTTAGTCTATAAATACCTAGAAAGTATTCTAGACTATTCTCTTCAAAATTTAGTTAAGAGAGCTTAAGTCTATTCCTAATAGTAAGCTAGTAGAGTAGTAGTTACTCTATATTCTTCTATTATAATATTTATTACTACCTTAAGATAATATAATTACTATACTATTAGAGATACTCTCTATTATTGCCTTTCTTCTTCCTTATATATAGATCTACTACGTTCTAGACTAATCTATAGACCTATCCTTTCTTTATAAAGATACTAGGAAACTATATTTCTATTTAGTTAACTATAATCTTAGCCTTACTTTCTAGAAAGTTCCCTCTATTAGTAAGTAGACTGTAGAGTTTCTTAATAGGGACTAGCTCTAGATAAATATTCTTTATTAAGGTACTCTAGTTAAAGAGAAACCTATTATAGACTAGCTGCTTATAAAAGTTAGTACTAGTTTAGTGTTAAGGCGAAAGCTATCTACTTCTCTCTCTCTTTACTATTATATACTTCTAGAAGGTCCTAGTAGATATATCTAAGATCAGATAGTTTAGGTATAGGTATATCTCTAGCGGTTTAATTAGTTATTAAAGGTTAAGCGTTAGTAGTATAAATTACTAGTCTTACTAGAATTTTATTAGTCGACTTATTCTATTTATTAATACTTTAGAGCGTGGTAATATTAATATTTATAATAATTAGTAAGAATACTTTAATTGTGATTTGCAGCTTCTCTATTATAATATAGATATTAGATTATAGCTAGTTAGCTTCTATCTAAATCTAGTTTATTACGTTCTTTACAAATTCTAGGATTAGTTAGTTATAAGTATACTCTTTTATAAAGAGGTTCTAGATATAACTCTTATTCTATAATAAGTTGCCTAGAAGGCTAGCTTATACTATTCTTACTATTTAGATTATAATAATTATTACTTCTATTATTATAGTAACCTATAATCTGGTTCTATACACTCGAATTAGAGATTTAAGAAAGAATATTACTATTACCTAATCTTATAATATTATACACTATCTAAAGTTAGTAAGAAGGTATATATTAATATTTACTAAGTTAAAATATACCTAGTAGTATACTTATAGTAATTAGACTATAATAATCTACTTAATACTTAGATTTAATGCGTCGGTTATAGATACTAGGGTTCTTAAACTATAAGGTTTAGGGTTATTATAACTAATAATTTAAATATAAAGGCCTATATATCTATTAAATATACGAGGTAAAGTATACTAATAACCACAGAATAATCTAGATGCAAGTAACCTAATTAGTAATAATAGTTTCTATAATATAGTAGTAGCTTATCTTTTTATACCTAGTAATCTCTACTTTCTAGAATGCTAAACTCCTTAAACTAACTTATTTATAATAATACATCGCCTAGACTTTTCTACTTATAGGTAATAGGTATTTCTACTTATACTAGGATATTTAGGCCTAGTTGCAATAGAGTAATAGGTTTTAAAGCTACAACTAGGGCCTTTAAGGTGTATCTTATAGTAGTACTACTACTTTCCTTTAGCTTCTTTATTATTTACTAGGTAAGATATCGAGATAGAACTATTAAGATAGCAATAGAACTATAGTAATAGATTATATAAGATAGTGCAGTATACAGAATAAGTGTAATACTACTTAATACTTATAATATAACTAGTAGTTAACTATATAAAGAATCTTAAGGCTTCTTACACTCTATTTATACTAACTTCCATGTAATAAACCTACTGCACTACTATACTAGCTAGAGATTCTCTAGTTCTAGTACTACTATTCTATATTCTATACTTCTCTTATCTAATTCTCTACTAATAATCTACTATTTAGATCGGCTCTACTATCTTTCTTTTTCTATTTAGATACATTAGTAGATAATATATAGAGAGTGAACTAGATTCTTAATTTATATAACTACTATAGGCGCTTTAAAGTGCTAGTAGACTAGATTAACTCTAATAAAGACTTCTAGAACTCTTTATACTATATACTAATAGCTCTAGTAGAAGTTAATTAATTCTTTATATACTATCTATAAAAATCTAGCTATATATTAGATAGAGCTTAAGACTTATAGCTATTCTATATCTTCTATAGAACTAGATAATAATACTAATACTAAATCTAAATACAATCTAGACTTAGTTACTTTATAGAAACTTAGTACTTAAAGAAAAGCTACTATTTAGTTTAAATTTAATATTTCTTAGTGTTTAGATCTTTATTACTTTAGAGTTACATGCTCTATATAAAGAGTTTTCTTTCTATTAAGCTTACTATATCTTCTAAATCTTATATAATATCTTATATATTAATTTAACTAATTACGTTTCTATATTAAGCCTTTCTATATTATAATAAATATCTTATATATTACTATTAAGACTATAGTTAGATCCTAGAGTTATAGTATATAGAAATAATAATAAAAGTTAGAATTAGAGGCTAAAGTAATCTTTATTTAGATTTTTTAAAGATTAAGCGACCTTAAATAGAGTATAAGTGTTAGTATTAAGATTATAGTAACTTTTAGTCTAGATCTACTAACTAACCTTCTACTTTGAACTTATATATAGATAAGCTAAGCTATAGACTCGAACTAACCTACAAGTACTAGATTAGGCACAATCAAGGCGCTATAGAAGCGGCAACTGTTTTTAGCTTAGTGTTATTAGAGTCTGCCTTTGGTGCAGCACTAGCCACAAAGACGTCATCGGTCTTCGCAGTTGCGTGGCGCTGTTACTGAGCCAACCCGAGCGCCTAGCCTCTGAACCGCGCTCAGTCTACGCGACAGCTAGCGTGCAACTTCGCGATGCAGCGCAACCTACTGCTATGTCTATGTCGCAGACTCGTCTAACGCAGCATTAACGCCCTACGCCACCTTCAACTTTGTGGGTGACTAAGAACCCCCAATCCTCCACATCCCAGCAATGTCATCGGTGGAAAGTGAAATGAATTACAACACGGACGACCTGAAGGAGTTCTCTAGGCCCTTCCCAAATGCCGTCCCGACAACGAACCGCGGCTCTTCGACGCCCGAAACCAGCTATGTGACAACAGAATCCATCCGAAGTCATTTTGAAAGACTTGAGACGCGGATGGATCGCATCGAAGGCGCTCTGAATAAGATACTGGACCGTTTGCGCTTGTCGGCGGTGGACGACGAAGATGGAAGGCAGCGAACCAAGCTTGATGGCTCGACTTCGGAAAACCAGGAGAATCTCACTGTTCTGGATACAACAAACAATCACGAAATGCAGCAACCGGGCCAAGAACCCACCATCGAACAGGATACTGATCGCCAGTATACGTACACTCCTCTCGACACTACTAAATCGCACATCCGGATTCTGAGGCTCCATCGAGCAGAAGAGCTCTTAGATCCGCTGATTGCAGATCTCGTCGTTGTTGGTCTGGACGATGATACTATCAAAGGTCTAATGTACGGCTATACAGCGTTGTCATACACTTGGGGGCCACTAGTGTTTGACGGGTCTGTCTTACTAGATGGATGCAAGTTCCCAATAACCAAGAGCCTGGAAGCCGCGTTGAGGCAGTTACGTTTCGCATAGAAGGATAATGCTGCGCTCGAAATAAATGGGAGACTATGGGGCAACGAATGCTACTGCTGGATCGATCAAATATGTAAGTCGATGTCGCGATCTGATCCACGCACAATCAAGCCCCCCTGACGCTCACACGTAAAGGCATCAACCAATCCGACATTGACGAACGAGGTGATCAAGTTTGTCTCATGCGTCGCATCTACAAACGCGCCTCGTCGGTCCATGTTTGGCTGGGCGAAGAGGCGGATGATAGCTCCGTGGCGATCGATCTCTTGAATACCCTAGGTGCGCCTCCTAAGCATGCGCCTGGTGAAAGGACAATACGGTATCCATCATTTACTGAAGAGGAAGTCATGCGCCATTGGAACGCACTGAGGGCCCTCTTCAAACGACCTTGGTGGGAGCGTGTGTGGATCAGACAGGAGATTGCACTTCATGTGCTCGTGAAGCTGTGGTGCGGGGGCAAGAGCTTTGATATGAATGCCTTGGGACCGGCACTCTTTATGTTGAGGCATATCTCATCGTTGGGTTATGCCAGCACTGTTTCCAATTCAGATGACAAGTCCACAGTGTCCTTACCATGGGACTTCCACCCCAGAACGTTAGTCGAACTGAGGCGACTCACGGGAAACGGGCTTCTCTGGGTCGGCCTTGCACAGCTCTTGCGCATAACAAGATCTTGCAAAGCAACAGATGCTCGCGACACGGTATTCTCTGTGTTAGGCATGGCGGATCCCGAGATCTACCCCATCGTTCCAAATTACCGCCAAGAGTTGAATCAGGTACTTCTAGGTGCGGCACAGGCCGTTATCGGCCTGGAATACGGGCTTGAAATCTTAGGCGCTTGCCAGAACCCTGAGAAGAAACATGGCTTGCCTTCCTGGATACCGTTCCTACTGGATAAATGGAAAGCAATACCCTTCCAGACGGCGAATGTGCAGGGACAAAGATTCATCCCTCGGCTTACCGAGGCGGAGTTGCCCAGTGTCCAGGTCGAAGCTGAGGTTCTAGTGCTGCAGGGTTGTCTTGTGGATGCTGTCGAATCCATCTGCAAATCTTTTATCAGGAACAAAGCCGATGCGGAAGACATGGAGTTCGTATACTCTTCCTGGAGAAAGTTCGCCAAAGATGCATCATTGCGGAAGCAATTATGGAAACAGGATATCAGCAACTACGTCAAATGCGAGGAGCAAGAGAAAACGAGGAACTGGATTCGCTTTCTAACGGTCCTGGTCGACGAAGCGCAGGACCTTCAAAGCCACTACGGTCTTCCTCACGCACAGAAAGACAAGGGCCCCGACTCGTTTTTGAGCGATCCCCTGAAGAGTCCATACTATCACATTGGCCTCAACCCCAAGCTCACACGCTCCTACTTACTTCCCTCATCACACTCATCCGCTAGTCCTCATCCGAATCATAGAGTTCATGCCGGATTTCAATCATACGGCGTTGGGCGTCGTCTTTGTATTACGAAGAGAGGATTGTTGGCTCTAATTCCCGCTGAGGCCCAAATCGGGGATCCCATTGCGGTTTTCAAGGGAGCCTCATTTCCGTATGTGCTACGAAAGTCCAAAGAAGAGAGTAATCATATCCTCATTGGGGAAGCCTTCATTCCAAGTTGGGTCGGCGGGATTGGGGAGAGGAATGCAGAGACGTTGATGAGGGAGGAGTGGAGAGTCGGATTGCATTCGTGGATCCGGATATGCTAACGAGACTGCAAAGTGCGAGATCCGAGATATAACATAAACTTCAACGATACTATTTCCACAAGGGTAACAAAGATGGCAGGGGCCCTGTTTCTACTTGGAGAATCCGGCAATTCTTACCCCGCTTATGGCCCCACCCTCCACATGTTAACTTAATGCGTTACTATGTTCGCATCTCATTTCGACTGCTTCTCTCTTCCTTTCAATTACAGTATACTGTAACTCTGGCTAGGATAACCTTCCTGTGACTCTGGGACTCCCAGTTTCTGGGAGTGCTGGGCAACCCGCCCCAGATGTAAATCGATCCTGACTGAGAGATCCTAGCTTGAATTCCTATCCGGAACTTTCTATCTAGTCTTTAGTCCGTCTCAGAATTCACTCAGTCATAGGAGTGAAACCGCCGTAGGACATAAACCATCCAATCAATCGAATTTCACTATCCAGCGCCTCTGCATCGTGACAGCACCAATTCCGCCCTCGGCCAAGCACTGCTAACCCATATTAAAGAGCATCAAGTGCCGGACGCCGCCATGCAGCGTCAAAGCAGAGGAAAGAATGCAGTTGATAATCCGGGAAGCACAACTGCGGCATCGTGAGCAGAGAGCTGACAATAGAGCATTTTCCAGCCATTAGGAAAGTGCGATGAATGGGGAAGGCTAAAGAAGCTGGTGAAAAGGCGTCCGATGATATCCCGAATCCAGGCACGTTTTGTGTGAGGTGGAGATAAAAAGGAGGAGATCAGCGTAGGGCAAGCTTCGCGAGAGGCTCCCCGCGAATTCCGCCGGGCCAAGAACACGGACCGCATGCGGGCAGAGGTAGGCAACGACGAGGTTTGGCCTCGATATGAGGGCTGCACACGTCCGAGACGATTGCCACGAAGTGGACGCATCGGAGAAGAGGTGAAGTGCGCGTTAAGCTAACTGTGACAGTGAGAAATGCGCAGCATTAGTGGCTTGTGGCGTCCCGAAGGAGCGCCCACGCCGCTGAAGAGCCGCGACGTTAGCGGAGCGCAGACCCGAAGCGGAGACTAGTATAAAGACACGTAATTCACAGCGATTGACTGATGAAAGCACGAAAAGCGTTCGCAAGTTTTGCTTTTGTGACTCAAATCGAAACTGCACTAAAAACACACCGCGGCAGGCAACTACTCACCTGCACAAGCCGCCGACTTGTGCGCTGTTTCACCTCCGCATCTTCGGCTTTTGCAGACAGCCTGAGAGAAGAAATAAGGATTGCAGAACACCTTTCGCGCCTCCGAACCATGCAAATGCTACACCACGAGAACAGAGCCGAAGAGAGTACTGTATTACCTAGGGTCTTGCAGCAGAAGCCTTTTGAGATGGAACTGGCCGATGAAGAGCCGCACAGTATCCCGAAAATCGCTCAGGCAACCGTGCGGACATGCAGCTTGCCGAAGCGGCTCTACATGATGATCGATGGGACTGGAAAGGGTCAGTACACGCTTACCGAAGCAGCATTGAGACTCACCATCGACGTTCTGCTTGATGCTCTTATGCGGCAGCACAGAGCCACCATTGACGTAAACCTCATCCCCAATGCTCACATCGTCTCCCAGCACGGTAACATTCTCCAAGCGCGCCCATTTTCCCACCGTGCTATTCCAGCCCACAATCGTGCTCTTGATCCACGCGTGATCCTTGACCCTGCTGTTGTGTAGCAGCACACATCTTTGCAGCCTCACACCGTCACCCACAACTACATTCGGCCCAATAGTAACATTCGGACCTATGCGGCAGTTCTTGCCAATCTTCGCCGACGGGTCGATGAGCACGTTCCCGCCATGCACGAAGGGCTGGGAGGTTGGTGTGAGGAGCTTAGAGCCCTTCTTCGTGAGCGAGGAAAGGTAAAGGCAGGTTCCGGAGAGGAAGTCCTTGGGCTGCCCGACATCCATCCAGAAGCCGTCCAAGTCGAACGAGTGGAGCTGACCGTCGTTGCAGATGGCGGGGAAAGTCTCTTGCTCGATCGATGTGGGCCGCAGCTCTATCCGGTTCAGCACGCTCGGGTTGAGGATGTAGATACCCGCATTGATCCTGTTGCCAACGAACTCGATTGGCTTCTCCACGAAGCGGTCGATTCGTGACGGATGGCTGGGCTTGTGGACCACGACGCCGTATTTCGAGGGCTCCTCGACTTTGGTCACCACGATGGTACCCTCGTCACCGTGCTGCCTGTGAAACTCGGCGAGTTGCTTGAAGGGGTAGTCGCAAATGACATCGGAGTTGAGGACGAAGAAGGGGGTGTCGTCCTTGCCTAGGATTTTCTCGGCGAGCTTGAGCGGGCCGGCGGTGCCGAGGGGCTCGGTTTCGACGGAGAATTCGATGCGCACGTTGTATTCTTCCTCGTACTGTGGAACGGACAGCAGTTAGTCTTGCGGTATGCAGAGGACCTGGGCTGAGTCCGTTAAAAATCCTCACCTTCTTCAGCGCCTCAGTCATTATCTCCGGCCGGTAATTGACGGCGAGCACAATGTCTGTTACACCCGCTGCAGCGAGTGCCTGGACTTGATGGAGGATCATGGGCTTGTTCGCAAACTCGACCAGCGGCTTTGGGAGAGTGAGCGTCTGTCGAGGCGTTAGTGCCGGGGCTTGTATCACGTCGTGGTATTGAGGGGGGCGCATTCAGCTCTGGCAAGGCGGTGGGAGGCATACGAGAGGTCGCAGGCGAGTACCGAACCCTCCGACTAGAATGAGTGCTGCAAAGTTCAGTGTTAGTGCTACACTGTATCAGCGCAAGCCGGGGACAATTACCCTTCATGATGCGTGATTGCTGCTGTACGGAGCTCGAAAGTGGTGGTGGACTGCAATTGAATTCAGCTACGCAGGCGCAAGCGAGTGCAGACGGCTGGTGCGCGGTGGGACAAGGAGTTCAAGGGCTTTGTTCGAAATGCGTGGTGGATGGCGAGGGTGTGGTCCAAGGGACTTGAAGGCAGGGCAGCTTGCGTGATACATGTACTTTTTGTGTGCACGAGAAAACCAGGGTCCACGTCTCCTTTCTCGGGAACCCCCCAGCCCAGCCCAGCCCTTCGTGCCCTTGCAGCCGCAAACCGCCGCCGCCGATCCACCATCTTTGCCTCTTGCGGGCTGATCTGTTTCTAAAAAAGTCTTGTCGCCGCTGAAACGTCGAATCGTGTTCTGGACGAAACCTTAAGATGCTGGACGTCCCCGCGAACAATTCTCGCCCAGCCTCTCACCGTCTTGAGGATGTAGCAGGTGACCTGTACCACACGCTCTGGGGGGATGCGGGAGCTTACCCGCCTGACTCGGAATATCGTGAGGGCCTCCAGAAAAGGCTTCACGTGGGTCGGAGCCACGAAATTGCACGCAGAGTCACACGACGCCGTTTACCCGTCGCTTCGGTGTTCGCATCGGGTCTCCCTTCCCTGTGGCATCCAGAAGCCGGTGATGGATGGATGCGCTAGGACTGGGGCATGCAAAGCTCCTTAGGCCATTGACAGGTTACACCAAAGATACTTTGGTTCCCCGGACGCCTTACAGCCCTTGACAGAATTCGTACGGGCAGCTGAGCAGCGAACGATCAACAATCTATTAGCAGCCTGTGGGTCAGAGATCGAAAGAGGGTAAGTGGACCGTTAGATAAACGTCTGATGACGTCTTTCATATCTGTTTTCTTGTTCGTGCCTCGTTTCATGAGTATCTGTTTTTCGACAAACGGCAGAAGCAGTTGAAGGAATGCGGCACTGCTTTCAGGTATTGAGAGCTAGAGCACCTGCCATTATGTCCAACAGCAGGCCGTTGTCCTACGCGAGCGCCCTCAGTGGCAGACCGTCCACTTCGCAACAGAATCACACGCATCATCCTCCAGGCAACGCTCCAGCACCTCACCCGCCCGCCAGCACCACTCCACCCACAGCAGGTCGACCTACAGAACGTGCCCCCCGCGCGCCGCCGCACCCGCGACGAACAACACCACCTCCCACCCAAACCTTCCACACTCCGCGCACCTCGTCTCCCGAAAAAGCAGTCTACGTTCTCACCCTGACAACCACCCCCTCCATCCACGACCCCATCAACGCTCTCCGCCGCCAACACTTCCCGGCCCATCTCAACCGCACCCCCGCGCACCTCACCCTCTTCCATGCCCTCCCACATTCTCGCTTCAAGACCCTCACCTCCACCCTCGAAGCCCTCTCTGCTTCCACCGCCCCCTTCGTCATCGCTACCGGCTCCCCCTTCCGCATGCGTCGCGGCGTCGGCGTCAACGTTGGGACCGGCGCTGAGCAGGCGAAGCGGGTCCATAGGGAGCTGCGCGACGCGTGGGCCGAGTTCCTGAGCGAGCAGGACGGCGGTGGGTGGAAGCCGCACTGGACGGTGCAGAACAAGGTCGGGAGCGAGGAGGAGGCGGCTGGATCGTATGAGGAGGTTAAAGGGGGTTTTAAGGGGGCGGAGGGACGGGCAACGGGGATGGCGCTTTGGAGGTATGAGAGGGGGCGGTGGGTGTTTGAGCGGGAGTTTGGGTTTGGGGGATAGTGGTGGGTGGGCACGGACGACGTGGGGTGGACGTAGGCGAGACGGGTGTGGTGGCCATTGGCATGAAGAGGTGATCCTGATAGGCGGCATTGAGGAGTGTTGCGCACAAGATTGCGCGAAGAGCTGTTTGGGTGGTCTGCGCAACCGTGTTGGCTGTGCAGGATCCAGCTTTTTGTGAAACCATGTCTCAAGTCTGGCCGTTGTTGCAATATCTATTAGGATACGACCAGGGCCGCCGCGTTGCGTGGGGACATAGTCGTACAGTGATTTTTGCAAGAGGCAGATTTGCATATTTTCGAATTTGCAACCCAGTTCATCAAGGGTCCGGCCCGGCCGACAACGGTTTCTTTGGATTGAACGGCTTATTCCAACCGCTTCCGCCATGATTTGTAAAGAACGTGTATTGATACTGACGGCTAAGGAGCGACTAGCAAACTTGATTGAGTCCACAATTTAGTAAACGAACGTCCAAACTTCCGTACATCGCCTTAAACCGCTGTCCTGTACAATTTACCACATCTCGAACTCCTCTACTTCTGCTCCTTCGAGCTCGTCAACTCTAAACCCGCCCTCATCTCCGCATCCTCGACGGTAAGCAATCTATTCCTCCCACTCCAGATGCCGAAGCGGCGCTTAACAGCTTTCCACGACTCAACGAGCGCCACATACACGACCAAACAGCCAAGCACGACGCCCCACTCCCAGCCAATGCCCTGATGCTTGAAGACCTCACGGTTGACGACCGGCAGATACACGACGGGGAAGCATATCGTGAACCCGGCGACCACAGCCCAGAAGAGGAACCGGTTGCGCCATATTGTCGGAAAGACCGAAAATGGGCCGCTGTTGCGTGCCGGGTCGAAATTGAACAGCGATCTTGAGAAGTGCTTGACCTCCCACGCAGTAACCAGCAGCAAGAACGTCAGCGTCGAGTACGTCGTCGCGCGCGCCCGGAATACTGTGTCGCAGGTGGCGTTGTAGGCCTCGTTGCAGCCGTCGCCGAGATCACCGCCGCCCGCACCATAGGCCACGGACACGAAGGCGACCAGACACAAAGAGCCCATGAAGAAGCCGTAGATCATCTTGTCGGTGATGAGCTCCCAGGTGAAGACGCCGATGCGGAGGTCGTGCGGTGGCCGGAGCATGATGTCTGGCTGGCCCTCCTCGAGACCCAGCCCGAGGGCTAGGAAGGAGGAGGTGATGAGGTTTACCCAGAGGATCTCGAGGGGCGAGAGCGGGAATGTGGAGTCGCCGCCGTTGTCTTTGAAGGCGAGGCCGATGAGAAGAAGGATCACTTGCGAGATATTTGAGATGAGCAGATGCATGAGGAACTGCGAGGGATTGTCAGTACAAGTACGCTTTTGGCTAGTGTCGGCTATTGCTTACCTTTTGGATGTTGTCGAACAGGCGCCGTCCTTCCTCGACGGCTTTCACAATCGAGGCGAAATTGTCGTCGGTCAGAACCATGTCCGCTGCCTCTTTCGCGACGTCACTCCCGTTAAGACCCATGGCGATACCGACATCAGCACGTTTAAGTGCCGGAGAATCATTGACACCATCACCAGTCATGACGCAGAAGGCTTTCCTTCGGTGCATGGCCTCCACCATTCGCACCTTCGTAGTCGGTGAACAACGAGCAAGGACTAGTGGAAGGGTCTCAATGCGGTCGATCTCCCCGTCGGAGAGCTTGTCAAAGTCCGCAGCGGCCATGATCGCAGTTCCATGTGAGCCGTTCGGTCCTGCAGCCTTGAGAATACCGACCTCGTGTGCGATAGCTGTAGCGGTCCGGATGTGATCGCCTGTGAGCATGTGCACGGTGATGCCAGCCATCTGACACTCCTTGACCGCGTCCGCCGTTTCCAAGCGAGGCGGATCATACAAGCCTACGAGCCCGATGAAATCAAGATTCGATTCGGCCGCAGTACGCTGGGTAAGCGAGGCAGAGTCGTCGTCAGTAATCGCCTTGGTTGCAATGCACAGGACGCGGAGACCTTCTCCTGCCATGCTCTCGGCCATGGAGCGGATTTCTTCCTTCTCCTGGTCTGGACTAGACAGAATTGGGATGATAACCTCCGTGGCACCCTTCATGAAAGCCTCGGTGACCCTGGCGGCCTCGTCGCGGTAGACGACGGTCATTCGCTTGCAAATTGAGTCGAAAGGATACTCCGTAAGAAGCTTCTTGCTGCCATCTTCGAGCAAGGCAGGCTTTCCGGAATCGAACCGCATGGCGAGAACCTGGAGGGCAATTTCTGTGGGCTCCCCCACAGCCTTCCAGTTGTCCGGCCGATTCTCAAAGGTGATTGTATCTGACTGACTCTTGTTGTCATCATTGGTCACCTGAGACAAGTTGCATAGAGCGATGGCATCCAGAAACTTCTTCAGTGGATTTTGTTTCTCCATCGTCTCAGGGGCGACATCCTGATCGTTGATCTTGACGAACCCACTAGTGGGGTCAAACGGGTTCGTCGTGTCATGGATCGATACCATTCCAGCACCCGGGATCCAGGCCTTGCGAGCAATCATCTTGCCCTGGGTCAGGGTTCCTGTCTTGTCCGAACAGATGTTGGTGACGCCACCGACGGCTTCCAGTGCTTGCAGCTTTCTAACAATGACGTTTCCCTTTGCCATCGCCTTGGTACCTACAGCAACGGTGATGGTAAGGACGGCGATAAGCGATTCCGGAATAACAGCCACGGCGACACAGATGCCGTAGATGAGTACCTCGTCGCTAATGTCCCATAAATTGGAGGAAAAGACGATGATGGCAAGCAGGATGGCCAGCGCAAAGAGCAACAGAGCGAACTTGCTTAGCTTGACGGTGAGTGGAGTGCCCACCAAGCCAAGGATGGTCTTGACACTGTCCGTAAATCTCGTCCAGAGTCGGGTGACCATGCTGGAGCTCTGTTCGCGGGTACCCTGACGACGGAGGAGCGCGGCAATCTTGCCTACTTCCGTGTTCATGCCGGTAGATACGACGATGCCGGTGGCTCTTCCCTGCGACATGGTCGATGCGGAATAGGCCATGTTGGTACGGTCGCCAATAGGGATGTCACGTGTGGCAAATGTCTCATGGGGCGTCTTCGAAACGGGCAAAGATTCGCCGGTAAGTAGAGCTTCGTCAGTTGCAGCGTTCATGCCATCGAAAAGCCTCAGGTCGGCTGGCACCACGTCACCGACGTGGACCTGGACGATGTCGCCGACGACAAGGTTCTCAGCTTTAATCGTGGCGGTTTGCCCGTCTCGAGTGACCTTGCATTCGGGCGCTGAGAGTGCATAGAGCGACATAATCGTCTTCTCGGCCTTGTAGTCTTGCACGAATCTGTTTTTGGGTTGTTGGTTAATAATCTCTGTGACGAAACGGCAGTATACGCTTACCCTACGACGACGTTCAAAAGGATGACGGCGGTGACTACACCCCCCTCGATGTAGTCGTTGATGCCGAAAGAAATACCCATGACAATGACAAGAACGAGCGTCAAGCTGTTCGAGATCTGTCTCAAGAAAATCTTCCACATGGACAGCCCAGCGGCGCCCTCAACCTTGTTGGGGCCATCGCGCCGAAGGCGCTCCGCTGCTTCGGTGCTCGTCAGACCATGGCGGAGGTCGACGTCCAGGGTCCTGGCGATATCAGCCCCGGTAAAGGTGTGAGCGTATTTGTAGTCTTCAGCCCATGATTGCGGCTGGTTTTCTGTCACTGCAGAGGTGACAGAGGCGAGGTTCGCAGGCGAACTGTTCCCTTCAGCGAAGGAGAACGCAGATTCCGGCTTGGCGGATCTTTTGGTGGTGTATGGATCTTGGTGGGTATGCTGCTCGTTGAAACCACATATAGGAGGCTCGGGACTCTCCTCGACGTCAGGCTGCTGACTGCTAGAGTCTTGGCCGGTAGTATGATGCTCTTCACCCATTCAATAGGGAAGGTACTCTTGAAAGACGGAGGCGAGCAGAAGACTGCTGGTGGCTGTGGTGTTGGAAGGCGAAAGAGCGAGGGGCAGGTATCGATAAGTGTTTAGTAGCGCGAACGCTGGTGGTGAAAACACAAAACCAGTGCGGGGCCTTTGGGCCAAATATACTTTTGGGGGAACCGTAAGCGAAGGCGTCCTATTGGTGGCGTGCTGAGCGGCTGTCATCGAAAATGCCTGACGGAACCTTGGAAGGAACACTGAAGGTTCACGTGTGGCTGTCTCGCCGCGCCGAGCAGTTGTGAAAGGCGAACTCAACCTGTCGCGTTTGCTGCCGGCGCTGCCAAAATGCAGGAGCAAAGTCCGAAGCGGGGCGGTGCCTTGGCAAGGGTTGGCAGGCCGCGTGTGAATGGCGATTAGACGCATCTCATGCAGCTTGCTCTTGCCTTCAGCACATGAGAAGACGTCAAGCGTAAACAGGGAAGGCGTGGGGACTGGTTATGAACGCATCGGCGTTGCAGATGAGAGGCTCGCCGGTACCCTACATACTACAGCTCTATTGTAACGAAGATGATGTACAGAAAGATCCCCGTGATTTTCAAGATGGTCAAGTACTTGGCTTGCTCGGCGGATGCACACGCTGACGGACACTCTAAGATGTAGAAGAGGGAGTGGCGACGGATATCGACTGGTCTGAATCCGAAGAAGCAACTGTCCGGAAATAATCGCCAGTTCTCAGTGGCTTCTTCAGGACTGCTTGTCTGCGATCACATGTGAAAGCAGGATGAGATTTGATCTACCACGGGAACATTCGATTCCTGCCTCTTTCTCTGACAGCTATGACTATTTCCCTGGCCCGTTTGTACGTGTCTAAAGAAAGACGAGCGGAAACTGTAGCGGACCTCTTCTCGGCAAAACCAGAATATGTGTGACTGCTAATGCATATCCACCAGGTGGCTGAGCATGGGTCCGCGTGAAGATGGATATCGTCCAGGAGAGGGTGCAGATGCAAGCAGACACTCGTGTGCCTTGTGAAATTTACTTTCCTTACAACTCGATGCCAGTCATCTGTAGGGTCGTCCGTAAGGTATTCCCACACTGCCGGCTGCCGTTCGGGCCTGAGGCTTCCACCTAACTATATCCTCTGATAAACTTCCCCAAACCTATTGACACACATGCGCTCACGCCACGACCAACTTCCAGACGGCGTGGTGCCCTCGTATTCTACCACCGGACATCGCCTCTTCCTCTTGCACGTAGGCATGTCTTTGACAACTACAAGACCCTTCCTACAGCTTCCGAACTGTTGTCAATACCGGACCAGGATGGGTAAGGCGGGGAGCTGGCTGTAGCGTAGGTGTCGCTCGCGATACTCAACGGGCTCCCGGAAACACCAACGAGGAAGAGAGCGTTTGCTGTTAGCATTCAAAGCAACGAACCTTGGTGGATGTCGTCTGAAAGAAGTTTACACGTGTCACGACTGGCGTGTCGCCAAGCCCCGTGGAGAGCTCCACCAAAAACCCCGCGCAAGCGGATCTCACTTCCCCACTGGTACCGTTGAGCTATTGTGCATATCAACAAAGTCTTAACCCCTGACGTTTGGCAGTAACAGCTTACGGCTGGCTCTTTGCTTCCTACCCCTCGATAGGCCGGGGCAAAACAGCTGCCGTTCACGTCGGCGGCGTCAGCGGATTTCCCATCATGCAACAGCCTCATCCATATCTTCCACGCGACTAAACAGCTCTTGAGCGCAGTAGTCCTCCGCAAGGCCTCATGCAAGATTCGGGGTGCACGCATAGGTCAGTTTCGCCTTCACCTGCTGTGTCCCGCAACCGCCTAACGCGGAGTCAGCACAGGGAGCCCTTCTCCAAACCTCCAACAGAATTAGGCCTCTAGTCTTCATATTCACATACCACCTGTCAATAGCGAGCAAGCCGCCATCTTTACATACCGCTTTACCCGCAGCACCAAGCTGTGCTTGCCCAATCCTTCAACATGGCGAAGCCGAAACCTCTGACACCAATGAACAACTTCGTCTACGACATTCTTTTGTGGACATTCTCAGTCCTCGTTGACCTGTTCTTCCGCGAAGTACATCCACGGAGCTCATGGAAGATTCCGAGAAAAGGGCCGGTTATATTTGTTGCGGCGCCTCATGCCAACCAGGTACCGCAAATACCACTACACGTTTCGCGACATTCAAACCCAAGCTAACATGTATGACGTCTGGCAGTTCGTCGACCCTCTGATCCTCATGCGAGTAGTCCGCACAGAAGGCCACCGTCGCATCTCTTTCCTGATCGCCGAGAAGTCCATGAAGAGGAAGTTTATTGGCTGGTTCGCTCGCAGCGTCGGTGCTGTGTCGGTTGGGCGTGCGTTGGACTTGACAAAACCGGCGCCTGGCAAAGTGTACCTCCCTGACCCAGTCAACGATCCTCTGCTCCTTCGCGGCGTGGGCACAGATTTCGAGGCAAAAGATTTCCAGGCGGGCGGCTTGATCGTTCTACCAAGCGTCAATAGTACAGCTGCCAACGCGGAGATACTGGAAATTCATGGGAAAGAGGAGATACGCCTGAAAAAGCCATTTAAGGGCGGTGTGGCTGTGAAGCAGCTTACGGGAAGGGAGGACGTCGATGAGAAGACTGGAGAATTCTTAAATGGAGGCTCGAAAGGGCCAGCGGAGGGATTTGAGGGCACAAACTTCAAAGTCGCTCCAAAGGTCGACCAGACAGCTGTATATGACGCAGTGTTTGAGAGATTGAATAGGGGCGGCTGCGTCGGCATATTTCCTGAAGGCGGTAGTCATGACAGAACTGAGCTCCTACCGCTGAAGGGTAGGCTGTCTGTCTTTGCATCGACTCCTTCAGATGGCTAACGCTGCGTAGCTGGTGTTGCTATTATGGCCCTAGGCGCGCTAGCCGCCAACCCGGACTGCGGCTTGAAGATCGTTCCTTGCGGGATGAACTACTTTCACGCACACAAGTTCCGCTCACGGGCTGTTATTGAATTTGGGACGCCGGTTGAGATTGAGCCAGAACTGGTCGAGCTGTACAAAAGAGGCGAGCGAAGAGAAGCTGTGGCTCAGCTACTAGAAACAGTGTACAATGCGCTGGTGTCGGTCACTGTGACCAGCCCGGACTACGACACCTTGATGGTAATGACTGCAATTCCCTGAATGAGTGGTCCCGCTGACACTTTCCCGTAGCTGATACAAGCTGTTCGCCGGCTCTACAATCCAAAAGGCAAGAAGCTGCCTCTGCCGATGATAGTCGAGCTCAACCGGCGTCTGGTCAAAGGGTATACGCGCTACAAAGACGATCCGCGTATCATTGATCTCAAGAAGTCGGTTCTAGCCTACAACAAACAGCTCATGATGCTCAACGTACGGGACCATCAAGTAGAATATGCCAGATTTTCCGTTTTCAAAGTCGTGTTCACGCTCATCTACCGCGTCGGCAAGCTGATCCTACTCTCAGCCGGCGTGCTTCCTGGATTGGTCCTCTTTGCGCCCGTCTTCGTCGCTGGAAAAACGATCTCCATCAAGAAGTCGAGGGAAGCACTCGCAGCAAGCACAGTCAAGATTCAGGCACGTGATGTCGTGGCCACTTGGAAGATCCTTGTTTCAATGGCATTGGCACCAATGCTCTACACCTTCTACACTGTCCTACTCACCTGGTGGACTTACTACAACCGTGTGCAGGGCTACATGCCTGACTACGTTCCTCTCTGGGCAGTCGTGCTCTTCGGCTACATGTTCTTTCCCAGCATTACCTACGCTGCTCTTCGTTTTGGAGAAACTGGCATGGACATCTTCAAGTCGCTGCGGCCACTTGTCTTATCGCTGAACCCTTCTTCCGGCAACACGCTGGTGAGGCTACGGGCTACTCGGGCGGACCTTGCCGCAAAAGTCACAGAGGTTATCAACACCTTAGGCCCGGAGATGTTCCCTGACTTCGACAATGCGCGTATCGTCTCGGACCCCTTCCGTGAGGATGAACCAGGTTTGCAGACCTCACCCCGGCGCGGTCGTGGCGCCTTTCCTCGGACCGACAGTGATCCCTTCGGTGTCGACACACCACCCCAATCGCCTGGTATCCCACAGAAGAATGAGAAAGCAGCGAGTATCGGCGGTGGATCATCTGCCACGGGCCATCTACCACGTAACGAGAGTTTCAAGAATCTCGGGGGGATCGGCCTTTTTGCAACCCGGCCGACGACGCCGACGCACCACCGCAGTAGGAGCCGCACCAACTCGGGAGCGTTTCACATTCAGGGGTTCAGCTCGTTGGACTCGCAAGTCAACGCTGATGAGGTGAGTCAGAAGATTCGCGGGGCGATGAGGGAGAGGGGACAGAGGAGGAGAAGCCAGGGTAAGGATGGGTGGGAGGTTGGGGATGAGGGGAGTGGGCGGAGTGGGACCACGACGCCTGCAAATGAGTATGAGTTTAAGAAAGAACTATGAGCTACGGGCTGTTATGGTAGTTTAGTGTGTCAAGCGAGGCGCTGGGCGTTCTCGCGGAGGCCGCTGTCAGATTTCTAGCGTGACTCCAGAAGCATGTTGGTTGGTGCAAAAACAATCGACATCCAACAAGGCTGTCTCTGTTCCCTTTCTACAAACAGCATGCGCCCCCAAAATGATATGATGCTGTGGATAGCCCCTTACCGCGCGGTCAGCACGGGTGAGGCATATAGGATCTCCCGGTGTTTCCTCGCATGTGAACCAGAGGTGGTGGGGGGAGGGGGGGAACGATGTTACCTACCGTTACGATAATCTACACTCGTTACAACCACACAGCAGCGAGGCCCCGAGCTGTGCTACGCCTACCTGCCGTAGTCTACGCCATAATTCCAATTGCCAGCGCTCGCGAAACCCCCTACACCGGTCCTCCATCCACCAGAGTCCAATCAAGCCACAAGGAGCACCCTGCAATCCTTCAAAGTCGATGTCGAGCAGCCGAGTACCCAACGAGCAACTCCGCTAGAAAGTCTCAGGAACAACTCAAGGGGATACCGTCCTACGTCAGGCACCGCGCAAACTTCCTAGAGTTCCTAGTGCAAGGCCAATTGCAAGAGATGATGTTGTACGCTCTTTGGCCGCGCTGAAAAGCGGCAGACGTGCTCGACACCCTCCGCTGACTACCAACACCTTCTGCAGAGCCGGCAGAGCTGTTTCAGGCCATCTGCATTGCAATGGCGCCTTCGAACATGTTCTCCTACCTCCGCACCCACCATAGAAGAACCGGCTCGAATCCAACCACACCGGACCTTTCAACTGCTCCCCAACGACCTGCTACCTCTGTGCAGTCCCTTGACTTCTCCTCTTCCAATCAACCGCCGGACAGCAACAGCACACGTTCCGACTCTCCTGTCTCGCCGTACCCGCCTGTCCTGCCGCCGATACCGCGCGTGGCTTACCGCCATGAAATACCTGGTGCTGCTCGTTCAGTGCCGAAAGGGCATAATCAGCCGGTAGAAAACGATGCAGCAGCCGTAAGAGAGGAACAATCGAAGCAACCAGGGATATCGAACGCGTTAACAAATGCAGCGCCAGTGCTAATGCCTTCGACAGCGGCAGAAAACACCTACGAAGGCGCTAAGAGACCACATACAGCGGCACCGACGGGGTATAGAAGTAAAGGGCAGACAACGGTCGGCATAGCTAGCATCAATGCTTCAGGCGACTTGCAATCTGTACCTTATGCAGCTGCTGTTGCTTCTACGGCCCCTTCACTTGTTCCACCTCCGAAACTACAACCTCTACCAAGTCCTTCCCTCAGTGAGAAATCCAGCTCGCCTAAGCCACTTCAGCTTTCGACCAATGCACACCATGCCAAACAGGGCAAAAAAGGGCTCCACCTTCGTAATCCGATGTCCCTCCTTTTACGGCGCCGCTCCGGGCAACACTTGGAGAACCTTTCGGATGAGTCCCTCGTCAGCCATAAGAGTCAGATTGTACCTGCAATGACCTTGCCAGATGATTACGACCCGCGGATCAGAGGCAAGGGCGTTCATGACTTCAGCGCTCCTCGCCCGCATCGAGGGTTCTCCTACCACAATGAATCCCAGTCGAGCACAGATTCTACAAGCAAGGAGAAACTGCGTCAAGAGTCTCGAGCAGATGGCGTTTTAAATCCAGATCGGAACTCCGCTGACTCAAGCCCGTCGAAAGTGGACAGGGCCCATACACCAGTCTTTAGAGAGCACTTTGACGACGATTTACAACCTCAAGAATCGGAGTCTGCAATCCGTGCCGAAGCGCTGGCGAATCATGACTTCCTCAAAAGAGCGTCTCTGCAAGCGTCAGATAAATCATCAAAGTCTATTCCACCGTTCGCTAGACACTCACCACTATCATCGCCGCTAAAGTCCATCTCACCACCTTTGGATCCCGCCGAACAACGCACAGAATCCCCTCCGTTAGCAACCGTGCCGGAATCCCCTCTTACTGGCACATTTGAGGGAAGAGCTTTCCAGCGCACACCTCCGAAAGCGCGCTCACGAGCTTTGTCCGGCGGGGATACCGCCTGGCAACCTGCCGGACTGCCTGCACATATGAACAGCAGGTCATCCCGCTTTAGTTTCCAAATGTCCGGCGGAGATTCATCGACTGAAGAGAGACTGCTCGAAGAGCGTCACAAGGCGAAAGCTGCTGCTAAGGCGGAGGCGGCAACATCCACTACGCCATCGCAAAGGCATGAGCCAGATCCGTATGAAGAGGAAGAAGACGACGCCTACGATTATGATGGCTTAGATGACGGGGGGTATGAGGAAGAGATCAACATGATTGGAGCTGATGCGGATGACGAAGATGGCTTTGGTGCGTCTCCACTCAATGCCCAGCCGACGTTGAGCATGGGAGACGTCGGCTTTCAAAACGCGTGGAAGATTTCAAGCAATCCAATGAATGAATTCTCGCTCCCTGAACTCGCTACCCTTCTGTCGCAGAACACTACGGGCCATGCTATTGAGCCAATGGATGAGGCTGAAGATGACCTTGCTGCGCATACTTCGGAGCATGAGACTTACTTCGCCACCTCCTCTCATCCTATCCAGGACATCCACGGGCTCGGTCTCATGGACCTGAACGCTGATGCCGTTGCTGGTGCCCAGCGGATCCATGAGACACCGGATGCACCTCCCAGCCATGCGGTCAGCGGAAGGCAAGATTCTGGAAAAGCGATCCATGCGAAAGAGCTTAGTGATGATCTCTACTTTGACGACGGCTTGATTGAAGTTCGGGATGATGTAGATGGTGATGATTTCGACGAGTCAACCTTCGATGACCCTAGCGGTCCGCTTTACGCGCGGCCGCCTCCTAAGCCACGACCTGACGCGGCCGCGTTAGACGTGGGTGATGCTTTCCCGTCAAGTGGTCCTGTTAACGGAGGAGCTGAGACGAGCAACACGGATATCATTGACGATAATGACGCTCTCCACCAGCGTCCCCGCAATACCTCCAGCGCACTACCGCTTCATCAATCTCACAAACTGTCTGGAGGACCTTCCGCCGGCTTCAACAACCTGATGGCTTATCACAGCGCTCTTGCTGATGCCGCCAGCAAAGCAGCGGCGAACGGCCGCTTCACTCGCAAAGACAGCACGAGCAACAATAGTGCGCCTTTCACACTCTCCACTGAGGAAAGTGAAAGTAACGTCGCTGCTCTTGATGACTCCAGGTCAAGTCTAATGCCTTCCGACGGCTGCTCCAGCCATGAAAGTGCGACGACCTCTACAGGACTCGGCATGACTGGCCCGGCGGATGAAGGATATGGCATAACACGCTTCCAAGATGACTACGACTACTCAGACTTTGACGATAACGCAGAAGACGATCCGATGATCGCAGCGGCAAACGCAGAGGCCCTCGCTTACGATTCCGATGGCTTCTATGGGCAAGAGTTTGGATTCTACGCTGCACCGATACAGAGCCTAGAAGATGCAGAGGCTCTAGGCGCATTCGGCGGCTTCTTTGGCCCGAAAGGCTTCGTAGAGATTGGGAGGAGAAACACGCTCCGCGAGCCGAACTTGACACCGATAACCGAGCGCAGTGAGTTCTCGACTAGGAACTCCTTCATCAGTCTCAAGCAGTTCAACTCTTCGAGCTTAACTGGAGCGCTGCCGTCGCCTGGTCTTGCCCAGCTCGCAAGAATGAGTCCCTATGGCTTCCCCAACGGATATGCTACGGATGAAGATACGAGTGACATGGAAATGTCCTTGCTTCAGCTTCAGAAGCTGAAGAAGAGCGCCTTCGGTGGAAGCCAAGTCAGCCTCGGAAGTACAGCCAGCAGTCCGAGAAACAGCAGCCCGACGGTGCAGCTCGGACACTTCAAGGATAGGGGTCAGAACCACATGGTGCCTGTCCAGCAAGCTATTGAAAGTGACAAAGGCTACAGCAGCACTCCAGACAGCGGTAGCGTAGCCGCCAAAGCTGTGACAGATGGTGACCTGGAGAACGAAACCCAGGACATGGACGACTACGAAGCCGAACTCGATGGCGCCGAATTCAACTATAACAGGGACTCTTTCATCTCCGACGACGAGGACGACGAAGACTACCCAGGGCGATCTACCAGCCCGACCATCACCGCAGCGAACCAACTCGAGCCTGCACACGCCGGAAGCGAAAGGCAGGAGCGGACAGCATATCCCCACCTCTCCCTCAACACCAACCAACCCTCCGCCTATTCCTTACCTACCATCTCGCCGACGTCGCCATTTCTAGGCTTCCCAACCAGCACCACTTCGACGTTCTTCCCCTCAGCACCCTCGTCAACCACCAGCTCCCCCGCCAATCTCAAACCAGCGCAGCTCCCGCCCTTCACCTTCCCCGCTAACACCACGGCCTACACCCCCCTTTTACACTCTCCCACCCTCGTATCCCCACCACAACCGCCCCCGCCCTTGACATCAACAACCCTCGACCGCTCCCGCGCGGCTACAACAAAAGGCCACTCACGACAGGGCAGCGCGGCGGACAGTGTGGCATATGTGCGCGAGGACGACGAAAAGGGAGGAAAGAGGTGGGTGCTTGAGCGGAGAAGGACGGCTGAGACGGGGGAGCTGGAGTTGATTGGTAGGACGGTTGTGCTGGGGGGCCGGATCTAGCGGGGTGAGGCAGAGGGGCAGGAGGTGAGAGGGTGAGGACAAAAGAGGAGGAAGAAATCTTTCTGCATAGCACTGGCGTTTTGTGTGTGTTTTGGGCTAAGTCTTGAGGCTCACGGGTCTAAGAAACGGGAATATATCCATCAGGCTTCTTTTGAACTTCCAAAATGCGGATCGCGAAGGCATGGCCGCTAGGAACTGGCTGGGGAAGACTTAAACTGGGACCACAAAAGCACATCAGCGACGCCTATAGGCGGCGTAAGGCACGACAGGGGGTCTGCGAGGGCTTTGAGTAATCGGATAGCTCCATCTAGCGATCTACATAGCAGAATATAATATACCGCATATGCCCTCAGGGTATGCTCTCTATTCTCCACCCTAGCGCCAAAGCCCACACAACAGTAACATTGCCAGCAATACCGCTCTATTGTAAAATGTCGTTCCGTCGTCTAAGCGGCAGCTTTAAACACCATGACCGCCCAATGACTCTCTCTCTCCGCGCACATTCGCCAACGCCCACTCTGCACCCCTCACACCTTACAACCACCCACCAAAGCCCAAAACCACCGCAGCCGCCGCTCCCGGCACCACTTTTCCAACTTTCGACCCTATAGCAGCACCGTTAGTCACGCCCGCCGCCTCAGCAGTAACAGTCCGCTTCGGAACACCAACGGTAGCCATCGGCGGCGCGGGCCCAATGTAGACATCCGCCTCGTGGACCGGCGCCGGCGCGCTCTCGACCAGCAGCGCCTGCGTCACCTCCATGCCCGAGAGCTGCTGCCCGACGCCGCTCTTGCCGTCCCAGCCGCCGGTGTACCACTTGGAGCCGCAGGTGACGCCGTCGGCGCCACCGGAGCAGGACCGCGCGGCGGCCGCGGCGGAGGTGCGGAGGAGGGTGCGGATCGCAGGGGCGGTGAAGGGGACCAGGACGGAGGTCTTGGCAAGCCAGCGGCTCAGGTAGGCTTTGAAGGACTGTTGGTCGAGGTTGCAGGTGCCGATAGTCTCGCACGCGGCCTCGTACATGACATCGGTGGCGTTTGGGAAGGGGGAGAAGAAGACGGCGGAGCCTTGCAGGAGCCCGGCAACCCGCTCCGCCCAGACCGTGGAGCCGTTCGTGTAGTTGTACATGTAGGCGGCCCCGCCGAGGAACATGCCTGCGTTGTAGGAGAACTGGAGGTGGTTTATCTCGCTGCAGTTGAGCTTGTCGTCGCTGCCGTCGAAGATGAAGTAGTGCGGCGAGGAGATGAGCCCGATGCGCTCGCACCAGTCCCAGGTGCGTTCGGCCCAGTCCTGATACCGAGAGTCACCGGTGTAGTGCAGCAGCCGCGCGGCCATCTGGAAGAAGCCGCCGTTCGAGATGGCGTTTTTGTAGTTGTAGCCGTATGCGTTTTCGGGGAAGATTTGCCATTTTAGCCCGCCGGCGCAGGAGGTCAGGTCCCAGCGGGCGGCTTGGGTGTTGAAGGCGTTGACGACCATGGAGAGCCAGGTGGGTGCAGCGGCGCCGGCGGTGTCGCGGCGGGGGAAGCGGGATTCGGCCCCGGACATGGCGGCGAGGGCCCAGAAGGCTTGGTCGTCGTTGCCCTGGGAGAGTCAGTCTGGTGAAGATGTTTAGGCCGCGGCTGCTCTGGCAGCCACTCTGGAGATGTCCAAACGGCCAATGAAAGGCGTTACAGTGACGTGAGGGAGGGTAAACGTACAGTCTCTCCACGCTTCGCCTCATTCATGAAGTCCCGTCCGGGTCCCATCTGTGCATAGAGGGCCTGCTGGACTGTCTCCACAAAGCTATCGTCGCCGGTGTATGCCCAGTAATCAATCATTCCCCCCCACGCGGCGCCGGCCTCCCACCAATAGTGCGGTCTTGGGAAGATGCCGACTTCTGAGGCTGGTATGCCTGACTGATTGCCAGGGTACATCTGCATGAGGCCATGGGCGTAGGTCTTGGCGACGGCGCGGATGGATGCTGCGGGTCCTGTCAGCTGGATGTTGCATTGGGAGAGGTGGGCACTCCATTACCGCTATCGTCCAGGTCCAAGGCGATGGCATGGCTGAGGTGAGAAAAGGAAAGGAAAGCGGTCGCTGCCAGAGCGATTGAGGAGAAAGGAGACCCCATCCTGTAGGATGCAGAAGGGAATGCCGAACAGGGAGCAACAGGGAGTTGAAGGAAGAAGGGAGGATTGAAGGAGACGCTGGAGAAGGTATGAAGGAGTGGCAAACGCGATGGCTGCGGAGAATGAAGGTGAAGGGAATGAAGGAGACGATCTGGAAGAAGGGCTTATCCTATCCGGCGGGCGAAGAGGCAAGACCAAGATCGTCTTGCGCGCAGCCATGACTGCCCAGGTGGCTCTGCTGCTCAATCAAGCAGCTGCTTTCACGTCTAGTGCGTGCGGTGGAATGCTTGTTTGCCGGTGACGAAGGCACGAGGCTCGGCGGGTGATCCAGATGGACCAAGGGACCGCAGCCTTCGCAGCCGGTGCCTCCCCATCTCCGCAATCTGGATCTCCCCGCCCAATTGGCTGCTTCCCCATCACTAACGCTGTCCTTGAAACAGATTCCAAAAGGCGGCTGAAGGGCCTTCGGCGGCTCAGCGTGTTTCACGATCCAGGAAACAACACCACATCGAGCAGGAGCTTGTGTTTTGACCGCCGTGACGAACAGCGCCAGCAGCCCAAGGCGTGGCGGCTCTACACAATTCATCATCCGACTGTCCCACCATGCTCCGAGGCACGCCTTTCACAATGTGGTAGGACTTGCAAACCTGCTGACATGCATCACGATTTCCAACCTGGGCCTAATCATGCGTTATGAACCTTTTGGTGAACCATCCGCGCCAAGTCCCCGGATTCAGAGTCTTCGTGAGCGTCATGCAGAGCATTTCAGGCCGGCGAGGTAGCCCTTCATAAATCCTCTCTACATTCAGGAAGCACTCGCCTGAGATCCGATTTCAAGCCATTACCGTCCTCGTCACCCTCTTGCAGCGCGTCTGTGCCGTCGTCAGCTGCGCAAAGCCACTATAACCGGTTCTCCTGTCAACGACGTTCTAAGCAACCATAGCTACCACCGCATTTGGATGCGAAGAGATAGTCGCCCTTTGCCCACTAAATGCGTGAACCCCAAGAGCTGCCACGTCGTTCAGGCTGACATCGGTCATCCGACATAGGGTCCTCCTGACCACGCCCAGGTGAACCGAGCACAACAGCGCATCTTCAACTGCGCTAATACAATCGAGCGTCAAAATCTTAACTAGGACCAGCAGACTCCTCAGCAAGACTGTAGGTACAGAATGACACTCGACGTCTTCTACCATCTTACAAGTATATGGGCCCGCGAAGAATTCAACAAGTCGTACTTCAAGCGCGCTTACTTGCCCCCTTATCTCCGCTGTAGCTGAACCACTCTGCTAGCCTCAAACTAGAGTATAACCATGACGAGAAGCACGAACCAAGCACAATGGGAGCAGCGACACCTTCTTCTGATACAGTCTATGCTGTAAACCTAAACCTACTTTAAGTCTATACACCATCAATCTTCAACTTTTAGCCCGGCATCAGCAGCAAAACGCCGATCCCATGCAAGTTTACTCCAAAACCAAGTGTGTCTATGCGCCTCTACTGCTTATTCTTCTCCGCCCACTGCACCGCAGCCTTCCGAACCTTGATCTCACCAGCCTCGTCAAAGATGTCGAATCCCCAGTGGGCCGGGAAGTTGAACCGCTTGTGCCTCTCCAGTGCGTCAAGTTCCGCCATCACATCCTCCGGTATCTCGAAGACTAGCACGTCTGTCAGCGCGTCCATTCAGTGAGACGCCAAGTTATGGTACTTACTCTGCATATTACTCTTGATCCGCGACTCCGTCACGCTCTTCGGCAGCACCACCGTCCCACGCTGAACTCCCCAGCTCGCCAGTAGTTGCCCGGCATCAACGCCCAGCTTCGTGGCCAGCTCTTTCACCTTGGCATCGTCCACGGTCCGCGGCTCACCGGTCTGGTTGTTGCCGAGCGGCGAGTAGGCCTCGATCAGGATGTCGTGCTCCTTGCAGAACTTGAAGAGGTCGGGCTGCTGGAGGTACGGATGCGCCTCGATCTGGTTCACTACTGGCACTGTCTGCGTCTTCTCAAGGAGCTGGGTTAGGCGGCGGATATTGAAGTCTGCAAGCCGGGTTAAATCTGGCTGCATGGTGGACGACTGGTGACTTACTGGACACGCCGACGGATTTGACCTTGCCGGTCTCGAGTAGCTTCACCATGGCCTCCCAGGTTGCTGCTACGTCGACTTCGCGGTCGAGCTCGAAGATGCCGTGTTTGTCGAGGGGAAACCAGTCGTCGCCTGCACGGAATGCGCTGCGAACTTTGTCAGCACTATCTCCAACCCTACGAAGCTCGGTTCCTTCTACTTACACCGGCCAGTGCATGAGATACAGATCCACATAATCGGTACCAATGTCTTTCAGCGTCTTATCCAGCGCCTTCTCCACCTCTTCCGGTCGATGGCGTGTATTCCATAGCTTGGATGTGATCTGCCATGGCCTACATCAGCACTCCACTCTTTTAACAACCCCCGTCAACAGCAACTTACAAAGATATCTCTCCGGTCAACCCCTGAGTTCTTGATGCCAGCCCCGACCTCTGTCTCGTTTCTGTAGATAGCCGCGCAGTCGATATGCTTGTAGCCAGCGCGTAGAGCTATCTCGACGGCTCTCTCAACTTCGGTAGGCTTGGCCTGTGCTTCTTCGTAAGCTTGTAGCCATGAGAGTTGTACTAGTACAGCTGTTGCGTACCTGCCACGTGCCAAACCCAACAGCCGGGATCTTGTTCCCGTCGTGTAGCTTGAAGGTGCGGTCCATTGCCATTGCGAATAGCTGTAGTGATCTTCAAGCGTATCAGGATATCCAATGCGTTGCTACGTTCAAGGTGATGCTGTGCAAGGTGTCTTAGAAACTTGGATGCAAAGCAAGTAAGGTGGTCTTGAATCAACTAAGTAAGGAACGCCATCTGGTCCACCAAGCTTCTTATATAGCCGGCCGTCCACTCTGACCCACATTGTTACGGTTTGCGGATGAATCCTCGTTCGCTTTTTATCCGCTGCCGTGTATACTCCGCGGTACCGCGCATAGAACACGCGTCGGAAAAGAATCCGGATACTATCCGCATCGCGGCGGCCGCGGCTTTCGCATGCTCATGACGCACCGAGGAACCCGTCTTCATCCTAATCAGGTTGTTTCCTCGGTCATTGATCCAGCGAGGCGGCAAATACATACTGCAAGTCGGAATAGCGGCGAGCTGGTACGAGGCGCAGCTCCTCACCTTCTCCCAAGGACGATCCGGAATCTTTGTAACCGCTCTTGGCACCATTTTTGGGCCGCGGGGAAATGTTACAAATCTTCTGGATAGAACTTGTACGCTGGAACCTAGATATTCCGTAAGGAGCAAGTACGAGTGGTTGTGTCTTAATGATCGCTTTGAAGTGCATGTTGTCACTTTTCATGACATTGGATCACTGTGCTTTTCAACATGATTCACGTCGTGGAAAGTACCTAGTCAAACTACTTATGACAGGGATGGAATCGTGGTAGAGGAATAGCCCATAACAGGCGCAGTTAATTCCTTATATCCTCAAACGACATGCTAGTAAACGAAGCCAGCAAGCGCTACCAATGCGAAACAGTTTCAAGACAAAGGGAAGGACCCAACAGTGCGCATCATCCTCACACCTAGAGAAGAGATCGGCACGTCCCAAGCGAACGCCAGACACGCCGTACCCGGCACCTTATGCAACCCGTCCGAGAAAGCCGACACATCCTACTCCGCTATCTCCATACGCTCACTGACCCGCCGGATACGGCCGGGGCGGTCCACCATCGCCTCCACCAGGGACACCCGGGCCCGGCAATCCAGGCCCAGGCTCATCGCCCGCCGCAGACCCACCACCAGGCCCACCTCCCGCACTCCCGCCGCTCGTAATCCCCGGCAAGCCCAGGCCTACAGCAGGGATCTTGATCGGGGCCTCCGGACTCGCAAGCAGGCGATCTGGAAGCTTCTCACCCCTGACCACCTTCTCCATCTCCTCCTTGTTCAAATTCTCGTACTCAACGAGCGCGTTGGCGAGACGGTCAAGCTCGACGCGATGCTCGGTAAGGAGCTTCTTAGCCCTCAATCTGCCCTCTTCGACGATCTTGCGGACCTCGTTCTCGATGCGCATCTTAGTTTCCGACGACAGGCGAGAGTAGTCCGAGTGCAGGTCGATATTGCCCAGTTCCTCCGACATGCCCATCTGCGTGACCATGGAGTAGGCAATCTGCGTCGCGGTCTGGATATCGGATGAAGCGCCCGATGTGACGTCGTCGGGGCCGTAGACGATCTCTTCGGCGACCTTGCCGCCCATGCAGACATCGATCTTCGCTAGATATTCCTTCTTTGCCATGCTCACTTTGTCCATGTCCGGGAGCTGGAACGTGATGCCTAGCGCGTGACCCCTGGGCATTATGGTCGCTTTGTAGAGCGGATCCGTGTATTTCGTGAGCATAGCAACGAGCGCATGGCCACCCTCGTGATATGCAGTCATGACTTTGTCCTTCTGCTGGATGACAGCGGAGCGGCGCTCGGCGCCCATGAGGATCCGGTCCTTGGCCCACTCGAAAGCAGACATAGTGACTTTATTGGCCTTGTTCTTGGATGCGTGCACCGCGGCCTGGTTGACGAGGTTCTCGAGCTCCGCGCCGCTGAAGCCAGGCGTGCCGCGCGCAAGAACGGCGGCGTCGACATCAGTGCCGATTTGAACATTGCGCATGTGGTGTTTGAGAATCGCTACTCGGCCTCTAACGTCCGGCAGTGGTACATTCACATTCCTGTCAAAGCGTCCAGGGCGAGTGAGCGCCTTGTCGAGCAGCTGAGGGAAGTTGGTTGCCGCGAGGAAAATGACGCCGGAGTTCTGGTCGAAGCCATCGAGGTCCGTGAGGAGCTGGTTCAGAGTCTGCTTCACGTAGGCTGCGTCGCGCTCGTTACGCTTGCCGCCGATGGCGTCTAGCTCGTCGATAAAGACAATGGCAGGGGCCTTGGCACGGGCGGCGTTGAACAGTTCCCGCACACGCTTGGCGCCGACGCCGACGTAGACTTCGTCAAATTCGGAGCCGGACATGTAGAAGAAGGGGACACCGGCTTCGCCCGCTACGGCACGCGCGAGAAGGGTTTTACCAGTACCGGGTGGACCGACAAGAAGGACACCTTTCGGAAGCTTGCCACCGAGAGTCGAGAACTTTTCGGGTGCTTTGAGAAACTCGACGAGCTCTTGGAGCTCCTCCTTCGCTTCGTCGCAACCGTGGACATCGCTGAAGCGCGTGGTCTGAAGCTCGGGTCTGGCCTCGGCGTTCTGGGTACCGCCGACTTTCTTGAGCATACCGCTCGCTTCAACGATAAGAGTGAGTACGACAAGGGAGAAGTAGGTGATTAAGCCGAAGTAGACGAAGAACTTGACCCATTTGAAGATAGTGCTGCCTGTGGACTCTTCGACGACGACGTAGAGCGGAGATTCCTTGCCACCGGAGCCATTACGCGCTATGGAAATGTTACCGCCGCGAGCACGGGCACCAACGGCTTGGCCGATCGCTTGCAATTGCTCAGGGGTCAGCGTACCAGTCTGCCCAGTTGTACCCTTGTTCTCCATGATAGCTGCAGCTTTCTCGGTCTCTCCAATCTTTTCAAGCGCGCGGACATAAGTGGCTTCGCAAGCGGGATTGCTAGCATAGCGTCCGCTCTGGTAGCGCTCAATGAGTATTTCCGGCAGATTGGCGCGAAGGAGAGCGGAGTAGAATGCGTTTTGGGCGGTGGCGCTTGTTGGGTTATTGTTCGCCGTTTGTTCCATATGCGAGAGGAGGTTCCGAGAGGTGTTACCGCCGAAGATGCTACGTGTCTGTGAGAGCCCCACGTTGCCTGGCCGAGGGATGGCATGGAGCTTGAGAGGCCCCAGACGAGTGAACGTAGAGTACTGGCGCGAGGCCATAGAGACGGGAGGTAGCGCACGAGCGAGGGGATTGGCATTCCGGAGAGCGTTCTTAGAAAGTGCTGAAAACAGCGTCGTTGTTGTGGGCGTCAATCGAAGGACCTCAGGTGATGGACGAAACCTCATGGCTGCGGCCGGCACTGTCTCAAGGCAATCTGGCAGCGCCTGCCTCGGAGCCGTCCGCACCTCGCTGGCGGCGCTTTGTTCCGGTATGCTGTTTATTACTGCCCCTTGCGTATCTCTTTTGGGGAAGGCCGGTGGCGTGCGGTGGTTGACGGTTCGGAACGGCGCCTGGAGTAGAGCAGACATGGATGGCCATAGTTCGCTCGTGACGGATGCAATATTCTGCGTTGCTGGAGTCAGTCTACTTCGTATTGAGGGGCTCTTGCCGTGGCGAGCGCATACCTGAATAGTGACAGGAGCCTGGAAGGCCATGATGGAAAGATTGTGGTGAGCGGCCAACCCCACCCTGTCAAGCGAAACTAACGACTGCGTAGAAGAAGGAGGTGTGAAAGATGGCAGCGGGATGTGTATGCCAGCTGTCGATAGTGTAGCGGTTTGGGCGCGCAGCACCGCAATAGATGATGGTGTTAACGTTGAACTTCTCTGGACGGCAGGCGTTGACAGGCTGATGATGGCGGAGAGGCGATCGCCGCTGGCTTCCCCGACCTTCCGACTTCCGAACATGCGCCGTCTCTCGCCTTCTGCTTCTGCCGCTGCCATTTCTGCCATCTTCTATCACGTGCTGCAACCACCTCGTTATCAACTCAGCCTTGTCGACCTCATTGGCCTGGTCGAGCGTTCTGCACTACCTGAGTAGTTGGAGTATTGGCGATATGGTATGAACATTATGGTTGTTCGTGCAGCGCGCTGGTAGAGGCAGAGTTGCGCGGATACCCGGCGAAGCGTTGTAAACAGGGCAGATTTATAGTAGCGACAACATATCTCTCTTAGAGAAAACTCATTACCGTGCTTGTAAGTGGTGAGTCAATACAACAGACCATCCACCAGCAGCATGGTAAGACTGCAAACCAGTGGTCTGTCAAATCTTCCAGGACCTTCAGAGATGCTTGAACTTGACCGTTTACACCTTGGAATCCTCCCTTATTTTTGCCAAGGCAACCATCACATCCTCAGTACTCCAGTCCTCCTTCAGTCCTCTCCGTAAGATATCCTGCTCGCTCTCGGGCGCCCTGTGCATTGTCAGCCTGGCTTTCATATGCAACAAAAACACCGCAGAAGTACTCACATCCCGCCCGGCGCAGGCGGTCTCCTATCCAAGTTCGTTGGAAACGGGTAGCCCTCAGCCACTGCTGCCACGAACGCCTCTACCTCTTCACTCTTCCCGTCACGATACATCTCCCTTAGCCCTGCCCAGCACTTTTCCACAAGCGGCGCACTATCCACCGTCTCCATCGTCTTCCCAAACGCGCTCGAAATCTGCAAGAGATTCGCACTCCTCTCAACATCCTGCGTCCGATTCTCCCCCGCCGCATGCATCAGCCCAGGGGAGAAGAACACTCCGTCGCCCATCCGCAGCGGCAGCGAGACCCAGTACTTCAAGAAATAGTCATTGAATTCCGGAAGCCGATACGCCATATAGCCCTCCTCGAACGTCTGGCTAAACGGCAGAAACCGTGTTGGCCCGCTCTCCAGCGGCATATCGCTGTGGGCCACCGCTCCCTGCAGCGTCAGCAGCTGGCTCGCGTGCTGCATCGCCTTTGGAAACCTCGCACAGTCTTCTGTGGTCTGGAATCCGAGGTGGAAGTCGCGGTGCGAGACCTGCGGCGCGCCGCCGGGCTTGACGATGTTGACCTGCGCCGTGACGCGGTAAGCTGGACCGAGCCATGCGGAGAACAGCAGCGGCAGCCAGGGATTGGAGTAGTACTGGAGGAAGGAGGACGGGTCGAAGAGGCCGTGCTTGCCGAAGGAGTTCCAAATTCTGTCGTTTTTGCCGGAGCTGGCGAAGTGGTCGCCTTTCGTAGATGTCTTCTCGGAGGCGATGATGGACGCATAAACGCTGTTCACGGTTGAGAGGAGGGAGGTGTCTGGGGAGAGACTGCGGACAACAAAAACCCCGGGCCCAGAGTGGAGGATGTGGTACCATTCATCTTGAAGGCGGGTGGTGGTCTGGGCATCAGAAGGGGAGTATCGTGATAGGTCGTAGATAGGAATGTTGGACTCAACAGCGATGGAGAGAGGATAGTCTGATTGTGTTACTGAGCGGGAGCATAATGCTTTGAAATCTGAAAGCGCTGGAGGTGAATGTGTATGGTAAAGCCGGGATGGAATTGAGCGTTTGGAGGTGCCATTGGCGTGAGATGAGTTGTAGGTGGTTCCGTTCGTGATTTCGGGCATGGTCAATAGTAAACTTAGATTTGAAGGTTAAAGAAGTGACAGCAGTAGAGAGCGATGGAACGAGAACAGCTGTTGAGGATATTTCGCTTTGCTCATTCCCCATCGCGATCCGCAGCCCCGCGAATCGGCGCTCACCTTGCCGTTCTTGCCAAAATCGGGCAAAATACTCCGGGTGCTTCAGCAGCACAATGCGGTTGTGCTTTGCGCAGTGATCCAGTACCTACCTACTTAATGTCATGAATGGGGATGCGACAGGCGTCGCCACACAAGAATCGCGCCATTATAACAAGCGAGTATCTCGGCGTGGTGTTGAGCATTCCAAGTAGAATTCCAAGAAGCCTTGCAGCCTAAAGTTATCGCGTGGAGATCAAGGTAATATAACTGCGGCCGGAGATTAAATTCCAATCTTGGAAATACCCCCACCGGTATGGGCAGGAGGAACAAGGCCTAGGCTCGGAAGTCTAGTTCCGCAACAGTTCGTGCGATACTAATAAGTTTAGGTGAGGCGGTGGAACTCCGGGCATAACCTAGCATCACTTTTGAGCCCGGGCCTTTGGCTCATGGTCCTGTCGTTGGTAGTGCATACATCTTCAAGCTCCAATTACGGGTACGCAAAACTTCAATTACAGGTGCGTAAAGCTTAACCACAACTGAGTAGAGTACCCTGCAGGTTTCAGGTATGAAGGCCGTCAAGCGCCCATCACACTCTAAACTTTCGCGCTCGTTCTGCATCATCATCCTTCAAGCACTTCTGCATCCTTGCAGTTTAAACCCGTGGCAACCTCATGTCCCTCGCCTTCCTGCTGGATCGGATTTTCGACAATTCTCCACCATCATAACTCAAAACATAAGCACGCACCCTGCCAGCTGCTTGCGATCCTGCCCCCTAGAGACTTTGTCTCTCTCTCGCTGTTTCTATGCCGCTTGAGAAGACGGGATCCGAGGCATTGAATCTGCCCGACGCATCTCTCCAAGAGCAGCACTCCCCGGTAGCGCTGGATCTTATAATATTGATGAAGATTTTGAGTAGTGCTGATAGTTGCCTCCAGCTCTCTTACGCAAACCGTGTCTTCTCTTGAATCACTCCCGCCCGAGCTGCTTATCTTGGTGGTACAGAAACTTGGAGCAGATGGGTTTCGCGCAAGAGTAGACCGCCTTATTGTTAGCGGGTGCTAGTACAGATGCGCCCAGGAAGTGCTCCTCAGCAATATAACGCTTTCTGCCAAAGCCTTAAACAAGTTTCCTCCTAAATCGGATAGGATCCGCGGACTCCTCAGACGCCATATGATGCAGCTAAGAATCTGTCTAGCCGATTTCCTGGAAGTATTGAGAGATTGTTCTCAGGCAACGGGCTACCGAAGTCTCGTTTGGACAAGATCCGCCACCGCCTTGAATTGGAAGTGTGGCTCAATAGCCGCCTTCGGGGTGTCTCGACCTTCCTTACTGGGTGCAAGTATTTAAAGAAATTTCATTCTCAAGGCGCTGCAGGACCACTTCATGGGAATGGTTCCTGCCGCCACCACAGAACTGTATATATGAAAGCTCGATCAGTAGTCTGCTGGGCCAACCAACGTTCCATACACTGACCGACCTTTAACTAGATACCACCGGTACCGTGCTTGATTACACGCGTTCCTGGCAGGAAGATACGCGTTCCACACGCCTGTGTCTCTGCCTGGCGAGACACATTCCTAATCTCCGTCGGTTCCACGTGCATCTGCTCCGCATCTGCCCGCGAATCCTGGACTAGAGCAATTACACCGGCTCTGTGGCGCTTCAAGAACTCGTTGTCAAGCTAAGCTCACAACGTGTATGCCGGGATGGTTTATCCTTGACTTTTCCCCGGTCATGCGGACAGGAAGATCAATCCCTGCCATATTATGCATGTTTATGGTCGACGCTATCAAAGCGTTGAAAATCCGAGCACCTTTGCTTCATACGGTCCGGGTTCAGTTCCACGAGCTGCCCTCAATGAAACTAACAGGAGTGAACTGCCCCCCGTCTCCTCATCTTCCGAAAGCTCTCGACTGACTTCTGCAGCACTAGATTGGTCAAGCGCTGTAAGATGCTTCCTATTTTTGTTCTATTTCTGGTCATCTCGCTCCTTTTCGGGATTCGTCTGTCTTCGGAACCACGTCGGGTCAAATATACCACCGCCTCGCTTCGTATAACCTTCGTGAAAGCGCCAGCTACCGCTCTCGTTGACCATACGAAGCCTCAACCCATCGTTACCGTCTGGCTCAAGAACATAGCATCGGACGCCATCACTGGGATTGATGTCATCGGTAGAATCGTAGCTGTTACCCCGTGGCTCATTCGGGATGTCGACTGTACCCTTCCATGAAAGCACAAGACGGCACGCGTGAAAAGATTTCCGTTCCTTCCGTATCAGCAAATTCTCGGCTCGCTTGGGCCATCCCAGCCCCAAAGAAGGTCGTTCCCGAAATGTTTCTCTCGCAAAGCGAGTAGAAAGCGAGTCTTCTCTCTAGCCTCTATCGATGCCAGCACTCCGGTAAATGCATTCAGAATGTCTTCGTCACGGGAGAGCTGCCTCTGTGAGTACGACTTGACCAGGTTCGGGTATGAATTGCGTGTCCATTTGCCTTCCGCTTCGCCTCCGTATGAGCGCCGGTCAAAATTGTCTGTCCATATCTCCTCCGGTGTCGGGTCGTTGATGGCTCTTTGACCCACGAAGGCTAGAGATTTGGACTCCCAATGTGTTTCTTCGCACCAAGTGCACGTGGGACACTCCCAGTATACTTGCCTGCGCGTGAAGACCAGAGCGGCAAGTCGCCGGCTGGCCCCTCATACTCGATGATGCATAGATCAACCACATCGATGAGCCGAATCTGTATTCCACCGGTTGCATCAATTCCGGGACGAATGTGGCTGGTCTCGCAGAGATGTTGCCACTCCATTAACAAGTCAAAATTGCATACCTCGCCGCGCAGTCTTTCTTCGCCAAACAATTCGTCCTTGAACTGAATCGGCGCATTTATTGATACGCTTGGACTTGCAAGCTCTTTGTTGCGATGCATACTCTGTAGAATGAACGGCATCTTCACCTGCCACGCTTTTTCTCCCGGATCAAACAACTTATACCCGTAGATAGCCATGATGTTCAGCATGGTAATCTCCTTCTTTCCCAGTTCATCGATACTCTTGCATTTGAACTCGATGCACTTGAGGACGCAACGAGACTTGGTCAAGAAGGCCTCCTTGACAAAGGCGTTTGTACGCATCCTACGCCAGAAGCAACGGCACAGATCACATCTGCGGCGCCGAGAGCGGACATCCCAAATCGTGCCGAGATAATGGAGATGCCCGTGTCGGTAATTCCATTGTCCCTCTGCCTGCGTCTTGAGGTCGTTGCGCCAGAGCTCCGTAAAATGGGACCAGTAAGACCATGTACTGGCGGAGGAGGCGTTCTCGCTCAGGGCAGAAGTATCTGCTTCAGATACCGAGTAATCAATGCTACTCCCATCCAGATGAGTGTTGTCGGTCTCGGTCTGGGTCTTGTTCTTTCGTGTGAAAGGACGTAGACCTGACGCCCATCCCTCTGCTCCCTGTAAGAGCTTAACTTGCTCCCAGGCTTCGTTCACCGTCTTTGCCTCGAATACGTAGTTGAAAACATCACATGGGGGGACCTCCGGAAAGGGCTCGTCAGACACTCCGGTTTCCGATGGTGATGGTGGAATATCTTCATGATCCTCATCGGCGCTCTCGCTCTCAGCACTCAGCCGCTATGAAGGGTCATCACCACTACTATCGAAGCCGTCGTCTGCGGGCCCGTCCTCTCCGTCGTCCGTCTCAACAGGCGCTAAATCTTTCTCTTCAATTCATAATCAGAAGCTTCGGAACTATCATCAGAGCTACTAAGCTCCTCATATCGCGCCGTCCGTATCTGCGGCAAATACGACTCAGGTGGGCCAGATCGTACGGTTCTACCATAGCGCTCAAAGTGAAGCGACGGATCTCCACCGTTGCCTGTGTACTCTGGACGGTATATAGGCCCTTCGTCACCTGTGGTAAGGTTGCATTGTCGAGGTGTGAGAATGGTGGCGAAGTTTATCTGCTTGCACCACTGGCATAACTTCGCCATCTTGCGTGTTTGGCGGAAGAAGCGTCGGGAACAGAGTGGACAAGCCGCGCGGGCTGCCCATACTTGAGGATGGATGAATTGTTACGTCTTCTGATATTTATGCTACATTATGTTTCAGGAAGTGGGGTAATACGAGGCGCGGAGATAAAAGGTCAACGACTCCACTCTCAGGGCCAAGTATCTCCCGAGCGGTATATTCGGCTAGGGTTGATGGATTTCTATAGCTTCACGACATGGACGTGTAACTCTAAGCTGGCCGCTTGATCCCTTGATCCTTCGTCCCTTTTACCAAGCGAGTAGTGGGGAGGTCACCGTTTGCCTATGCTCTGCTCATCTGTATAATTTTAGGTAGTTTTTACGTTGTAAACTACCGCTGCAAGTGCGACTGCCCGACCAAAGGCTATCCAGGATATTCGTGGCCCCTCTTGGCAAGGTTTTGGGCCTGGACAGAGGCCGTGGATTTTCTGGACACCCCTTGAACCTTGCCTTCCTTTACGACATGACAACTCCCGCGCCGGGCCGTGGGGAGTAATGATGTGTTCCAATAGCAGCACCTAGTAATAAGAGATCTTTGATTCAGTGCGTCTTTGCTCGGGTTGTTCAGCCATGCATCTGCAGCACCAAAGGCCTCACACCGGCCGCCCCGCCAGCAAGAAACTCGCCACCGTTCGATGTTGCAACGTCTGGGTTCGGATAATACCATGCCGCCACGGCCATGATCACATAAACGATCTGGATGGCCGGTCAGCTTACTGCAGCGAGGACTCTTCACAATTCTACCTACCACCAGTAACGCGCCTTCCAAGTAGTTGCATTCCTTGTCGCGGAGGAAGTTGCCAACCACCAAAATAGAAAGGACGAGCAGAGCGATCATGAAGATCTCAAAGTTGAGATCCATGGGCTTCCCTATTGCCCATCCGACAAGGACGACCAACGGGGCGTTGAAGAGGGCCGTTTGGATCGAAGGGCCGAGGCAGTGGTAGAGCGCGAAGTTCTGGATGAGGTTAGTACGTGTATGGAAATGGAAGTCATATCAGCGGTTCACCATTTGACCGTCCCAAGCTTCATCGATTGCTGTCAGATGCTCTGCAGCCTTCTCGACTAGCGGAAGGAGGATCAGACCGAGAAACTGGTCTGGCACGCCCGCCTCGACAACATCGTCAATTCGCTCTACAAGGAAAACGGCCAGGAGAGTGACCAGCGCTATAGAGATGGTCAATGCGACGGCGCATTCCGTGAACGTGAATTTGGGCTTGGCCAGATCCTCATGGCGATCGAGATCCCGGTGCTCATCATGCTCGAGAACTTCGTCGAATACGCTATGGTGTGTGCGGGCATTAAAGAAGATGTATCTGCCGGAGTCAGCTTTGTACATCGACTGTAGATGCGGGAAGGGTAACTGACATGGCGAACGCGATGATAAGTAATATCGAGGTGATCTGACTAATCTTGAGGATGTCGTGCTGCAGCCTCTCATCTGTGAAGCTGTGATGTCCGTGATGTTTCGGATGCGAGACGGCCGATCCTTTCAAGGCCGAATAGAAGGCACTTGGAATCAGCAGCCCAAAGCCAGCCACCAATAACAGACCACTGCCAACCTCGCTCACGGCGGCATGGAAAGTCTGGACTTGCTGTCGAATGCCACCTACGAAGAAGCACAAGCCCAGACACAGAAGCAGATTGGTGAGGATTGAGCCCAGAATAGCTGCCTGTATAACTGGAATGAGGTTTCCATGCTCGGCGGTACCCTCCACAGGCTTGTGCTTCACGATCAAGGTGAGGAACAGAACGATTTCGACGATTGAGCCGAACGTGGTTTCAATGAGAATCCCGGAGACCTTGGGCATCTTCCGTGCGAACTGCTGACCGGCAAATCCGAGCAAATTGGCAACGGGCACCATGCCGACATAGCTGGCGGCGAAGATCCAGAGTTGGAGGTCTCTGGTGGCATAATGCATGATGATTGCTACAGGAACGAAGGGCCAAAGCAGATTTACGGCCATTGACACTTGACTTGAGCTTTGCCAGAGGACTTGGAAGAAATGACGAGGATGGAAGCCACTCCTGCCGCTCTCGCCATCTGGGTGGATGGTTTGTGGGATGAAGCTCGGCAGAAGTGGATGAGATTCTGAGGAATTGTCCTCGGAGGCTCCGCGGCCGTCACCGTGTCCATGATTGGAAGGGCTCATGATGCTTTGTACGAGTAAGCAGATTGTGAGAAGAGAAAGAGCTCCAGGTGGTGCTCTTGTAGAGAAAAGCTCGAACTTCCAAGGTCATCACAAACGAAGAGCACGGGAAGGAAAACAAGGCGGGGACGGCTTGGCTCGCTCAGCTGGCCTGTGCACTTAAGATTGAGTATCTAGCGCTGCGGTTTGGTACGCAAGAGCCTGTAGAATACCTGAGTGTCGCCTATCTGATCCCGTCGAAGCGGTGATTATCCTCCACCACGGTTGGGGTTGAAGTTGAGACTGAGGTTGACAAGCGGTTTGACCCGTCGTGCCCAGATTCGACAGCCAAGGAACCATACTTCTGCTCCGGCCACTATGGCGATGGAGTCCCTGGATTTCGAGGCCACTTCAGCAAGTAGAGATGGACGACGTCTCAAGGACGCTTGAAATCGGCATACGGCCTGAGTGCTACAGTCGCTCTGCATCGCCGTCTTTTGCCTTCCGCGGTTGCAGACTTGACGGAAGGGGCTGTATTGCTACCCATCCGTTCTCTAACAGAATCCTCTTCCGCAGCTGGACTAGAGTGATTTGATAAGCGCCTCCCGCCTTCTTGTCGAAGGGATATCGCTGTTTGCTGGATGCAGTGTATGGACAGCACAAACGGAACGACGCCACAGAAGATGCGAGTAATGCAGTCTGCATGCACGACACCCGCATCGCAGGCGGAGCATTATTGACACCAACCTAAAGCAAGCCTCTTCGACTATCGTCTTGTGTCTGTTGGAAGGACCGAGTCAGGAAAGCCGAGACTCGTCACTTTTCCTAAAACGCCAAATGCATCCCGACAAACTTGGCACGAAGAGGGATCTTCCCTGCTGCTCGCAACAACAGCTTTCAGCGCAGGACTAACGGCGCTAATCTTAGTGGACAGTGAGTGACATCCCATCGTTCAGCGCGGTTCCATGCAAACGCTGAGCAGCGGAGAGTCGGGCTTTCTTATGCGGGGAGCTGTATGCCCATAGCTTGTGTCTGCAAACAACTCCTTCCGGATGTCAGATTGACTAGGCACGCAAACCTTATCCGCCCACAAGATACGTTTGTAAACCCATCATGAGCAGCCATGAAATATCCCCCTTCCTCCCAGCAGCTCTCCTCATCCACAATTCAGGCCAGCCCACCATCCACCTTATTGTCCAATCACCGTCCTCGCGGTCCCTCCAGCCAACCACGGTAAAAGTAGCAGATCACCATCTCGCCCGCAATCAAGCTTCGCTCGAAACCGGGTACAGCAGCATCTTGGCATGGCGCAAGCCCGGCGTTAGCGGCGACGGCTCACGCATGTCAACCGTCAGATGGACATGAGACGCAACCGCCCGGCCGCAATCAAGGTTTGCATATCAGCTGTACAGGGGGGCCAGTTCAGCTAGCCACTTCAAACCTTAATTCTCAAAGTCCGAGGGAAGGCCGGGCGTCATCAAAGTGTCACTGAGGCCCCTTGAGTCGCCGAGCTTTGTCTATAGTAGCGAGCGGCTTCTTCAAATAGCATCAAACTGAAGCAGAAGGTGCATGCACGACTCTCAGTTCTTGCAGCTCAGATGCTTCCCTCCCCCCCCACAATCGCAACGGCCTGCTCCACCGTCCCCCGTCCCCGGTATCGGTGTGCAAGACGGAGCGGCTGAGGCGCTAACGGCGCGAGTATCGATCATGGGACTGGGATTCCCGCGCCTCGGGACAGAAAGCTGCTTAACGCGATTATCAGATGGAGGATGTCGTGAATGGTGTGTTACGTCTCCGTTGAGGGCCGGGCTGTTTGCATTGAGGCTATTACTCTTTAATGGAGCACACAGATGAGGATGTCGTAAACTATCAGATCACAAAATCACCAAAAGTTTTAATTTTCACCATGTTTCCGAGAATATTTTTATCACAGCTTTTCATATCCAGCTACGGCTTGAACGTTCTCATAAGGCTATACCGAATGTCCCCCTCCAGTCCTTGTCTACCCTGTGTAGTAGTTACCGTACATCCAGTTGGCGTGGATGTCGTTCTGGTCCTGCGGCTGCTGCGGCTGCTGTTGTTGCTGCTGCATGCCGGTGTAGGCGCCGTTCACGAGCCCATAGGCCCCATAGCGGCTCATGGTATTGGCGGAGCTTCGCACTGGCAGCGTTTGCGGCCCTTGGAGCCCTTGTAGCCCTGACGAGGCGTCCTGCTCGGCGTCGGTTCGGTAGCGCTTGTACGGGCTGGTATCGACGGCTTGCACCTGCTGGGCGTGCACCTGCTGGGCGGCAGGCTGCGCCTGCGGAGCGGTAGGCTGTCCTTGCGGGTCGAACGGGTATGCCCTTTTGCTCCTTCTATCACCGCGTGTTAGAGACGGATATCAGGGAAAGGTGCGACCAACTCACCCCACAACTGATCGAGATTCCTTGCGCAGCCTAAGGCGCACGCCCTGATCGGAGAATGAGCGTGATAGGTGCGTAGACTCCTCCATGCCCTTGAAGTCCTTTGACGTCACGACTGTGCGCCAGTCAGTAAGTTGTCAGCGAACGCGGTCCGGAGTCCCTCACCATTGAACGTGTCCGAAACGATTGACTGCAGGAAGACAACTTCACCCGTATCCCTGCGCATCTCGTACAAGCTGAACTGCAATCGGTGAAAGCCAACAGACTTGACCGAGATGTCACCGAAAACGAAGAAGGCGCCATCTAGATGTCCTGGTGTCAGCCATCAGCCTCCCTACTACCCACAATGAACGAACAGCATACCAGTATCGTTTGTGTCTTTCAGACGATGCAGGGAAGACGCCAAGGTCCCGACGAGGTCTTTGTTGTCTTCACTCTTGGGTTGTTCGCCAGGATGCTGGTACAAGCTAGCGCACATGAACAGGTACGGGCTCTGAAGGAAATGCCTATAGAGGTCGTTAGCCACAGCTGTGGTGTTTAGCAGAAGCAGTCTTACTGAGCGGGATCCGCGCGTGAGCTGACTCGGAGCTGGATAATTGGCGGAGGATCGACCGGCTTGCGTGCTACAAGAACCCGATGTTAGTTCTGCCGATGCATGACCATCTGTGATGCCAGACGTGCCTCGTTCCTTGCCGTCGAGGGCTACCAGCGCTTCCTTCGGATTCTGTCTGATCTCCAGATGAAGCTCATGGCTGCGTGAGTCGGTGTTAGTCAAAAGGCCGGCGTTCTGAAGCGGCGATGCCTGCGTTGATTGCACTGCGCACCTATTGAGTGGGACGTCCACTCCGCGAGGTGGTTGAACCTGCGCTGCATAGCTTGCTTGGTGTCCGTGGTATGCGCCTGCGCCTGAAGCTGGTCCCGCTGCGAAAGTAGTATGGTACATTTCTGATTCCCACGGCTCTTCGATAACGGTCTGAGCCGCTTTGATGTTTTCTGCTGAGGGGAGCTGCTGCTTTGCAGAAGCTTTTTGATGTTGGCTGAGTCGACTACGGATGATAGTAGTAGTAGCAGCGCGAGTGATGTGAAGGTGAGGAACCTCAACCAGAGAAAGTTGGGGGGCGGGGGACGTGCTTATAGTAAAGTATTCGAGAGGTCGAAATTAAGCGATCGCACTGTGGGTGATATTGAATAAGGTGTGGTGGTTCCAAGGAAGGATGCCAACTCAGTTCGTGGTACTGATAAAGTTGCTGGTGGGGAAATGGGTGAGAGGAGAAAATGCACCAACAAGCGGACGAAGCATCGCAAGGCGATTGTCAGCATCCACGTAGTGAGCGTCAGCGAAGCACTCTTGCGAGCGAGTTTATGAGGGGAATGTTTCCAACTGCAGGGAGCGAAGAGGCTCAGCGGGCAGAGAAGAAGGCGCAATCGACTTCGCAGACGTCGAAGCTTCCCAAAGTGGCGGCGGAGAGTAAGCGGTCTCGCTGGCCGAGACGTTTCTGGGGTGGCTAGTCCACAAACGAGCAAAGCGTGCAACAGAACTACGGCGCCGGAAGAGGGGGAAGAGCCCTGGATTAAAGGACCTTGGAGAGATTGAAGCTTTTGATATTGACGCAAACGATCCGCGTCTTCCCTACGCGTCGAGGGGCGCCGTCCGTTTGATCTATGGTTTTTTCCCGCAACGGGAGCGAGCCCGGTCACTGGGGCACGCCGCGAGCTGCCCTAACGAAAAACGTAATGCCGGTGACGAGAGTCAGGCCAATGGGTTAGCTACGACTCAGGCTCTCTAGCCTGCAAGACATAGAGCGTGTTGACCCCCGCGATTCGCGTCGATGGAAGAACCGTGGAAAACGCCGGGACCAACGCTGGTTCGGAAGCTCGGCCAGGCGGGAACAGTTCCTGGTAACAGGTAATGGTGGCGGCGGAGGTGGAGGCTGCTGAAAACAACGGAGCGGCACGCTGGGGGCCTTTAACTATGCCGTGGGGGATGAGAGGGGTGAGATGAGGACGATAAAGGCTTCATCAAGCATCAACGATGCCGGACGTTGGCCACACGTAAGAGCCCTGGCCGCTGCACAAGCCCACCAACGCGAACTGACGCCAGCTCCAGCCGAGAAGGCTGCCCCAGATGCTTTTCGATTCAATAGACCGTTCTCGCAGGCGCCACCAGAAAAGAAGGTTTCGCGATGTGCGGCTAACGAATTTCTCGGCACTTGCGCGTTGGGATCATCGAGCGATCAACGGAGCGCTCAACGCTCACCACCAGAATTGCCAGGAAAGATATCAAGGACACAACTCTGCCCTCTTCTGGCCGCACTGGACATCGAATCGCGAACGGCAGTAGCGGTTTGCGGCGTGGGTTGCTGTGGGGCTAAGGCTGACGACTGACGGACGTCAAATGAGCTACCGACGCCAGTCCGGAAAGGGGATGTAGCAGGGAGTCCTTAACGATGGGGACCTCAACTGTCCGTCATCGAGGAGGCGTATGCGGCAGCCTCGTTTTGAGCTTCAGAGCCGCCAGAGACGGGTTCGTCTGCCATGCAACCACGCGCTGGGATGCTTCGGACGGCCAAGGTCAAGGGCATCGCTGAACGCTTTGCCGCGAAAACGATAATGTGGCTGTCGCATTCTGCACCGACAAGGGAATCCCTGGCCCTGTCAGTCTGCAACGGCGCGGCATTGGCAATCTGTAAGCGGCATGGGCTAAGCCCTGCATCCCCGCCTAGCCTGCAACAATCCCGGGTTCGGCGGACAGCAATCGAGGTCGAGGGCAAGGGGTAGGAGGTGATGTGCATTGCGCACTGGCGGGTCCTGGCACAGCCGGCTGCTTTCGAATGAATAGTGAGTGTATTTCGTCGTTCTGATATTTATGCCCTACGCTGATGGAGACTCGAAGACGCAGCTCGACATTTGCGCTGTTTGTTTGCACGGTAAGTCCTCTCCGCTGTCACGCTCAAGTTGCGGGATTGCGTACCTTCAGGAGGTGGTTGTTGGCTTCGTCGCGGACATGTTCTCCCCGCGTCCCTTTCGCGTGGCAAGCTGAAGCTAAATAGCACGGGAAACGAGAAAGGCTCTGCACAAAGCTCGCCAGAGACTCCGTCAAGGCTTTGCTAACCGTAAGGGGAATTGCTGTTGTTGTACGGCATCATAGCGTGTAGCGAGGTCCCGTTGTCACTCTGTTCGCGCTCTATCACGACTGCAAGTGTCTTCAACGTCTGCCAGATCGCGTCGATCCACGTGGAATCCCGTCTCAAAACACTCGATGTAACTCCAAGAGGATTGAGCGGACGGCAACCCGCATTTTCGAACGCCGGAGAACAAGGCATGCTTCAGTAAACAACATCAGGCCCATCGATGGCCCGGGTCACCTGGAAGGGAAAAGCTGAGCTCATGCCATTGTGTTTCGTCTGCTATCTAGCGTACAAGTGCGGATGACATGCGTCTAATAAGCCTATGATTACATGCTTCTGACTACCTATCCTGCCGCCGCATCTGCCTCCACTTCATCCGCAGCTCGGATGTCTTCGACTACTGCCTGTAACCCTGCATACAAGCGGCTGTTACAAGCATGAGAATGCAAGTACCAGTGTCATGTAGATGCGCCGCCAGACTTGTGCGATATGGGAGACTATCCTTTCATACAGATCACCTTAACGCCCCAACCTGGACGAGGTATTCTCAAGTACTCTGAGACATTCCCCACAGATGCTGCGCCGTTCAACGGGCACTTGCATATTTGCATCAACTTGTGTTAGAGCATGACCGGGAATCTCGCCGTTTCCAACCACTTACCGGAAGCCGATCACGGTAGGCCCTGAAGTCGCTGGGCTTACCTGCATGGCATTTCTTTAACCCTGGGGCTGCGTTTGGTTGTACTGCGTGCCTCGTTCCTTCTCTGCAGGCTCTCATGCAAACTGGACTAAACTGTCATCGAGCTCTCCTCGGATGCGGACTTGTCTTCCGAGCAGGTTATCTTCTCCATTCTCTAGTTACTTCTGCCCCTGGTTTTTCTCCCAACCGCGTGAGTTCGGATTCGAGGACACTTGGTCAATAGGTAGCGGCAGTGGGTCTTCACCACGGCGGAGTCGTTAATGTCAACTGTCAAGAGCACGAGAGTAACGCTCTTAGGTATCTTAGCCTTGACGAAGACAGGGCAGTGCCCCGACCACGATCATGCACTACATTTCTGGGTAAAGCTGTTGGTAAACGCAACCATGCTCGTGTGCGCTCTGACTCTCTGTATCACCGTTTCAGAACCCCCCACCGCTATCTTAGAACTTCCATGTTGGTTCAAGTACCGAGCATATTGATCAGTGGCACGCTAAGCCTGTAAGAACCACTGCTTAATGCCGGCTGTGGTTCGGGGGAACCGTTCCGAGTTGCACGTGTCATCGCGACTCCAGTACGACTTGGGAGCTTCTTTTTCTTCTACAAAGTTGACCCTCACACCATCTCTTGTTTACGTCCTTTGTGTATTGCCAGAGTCCGCTAGTACCAAACTCAACATGTGGAAGACGCCGTGATGGTCTCTCAGCAAGGGGCCAGGACAAAGAGCCGCAAACATCGTCAACGCCAGAGTGAGATTAACAGGTTCAGTACTCTTCTTTAAATCCTGCTCGACCCCGCCTCGATGTCCAAATTTCGTTCCGACAGCACTCTACCCGTCACTGACACTATGCCTTTCTTCAAGCAACACAGACACACCCTCGCGCGCCTCGCCTAGACTTGGTTGCAGCCTTCCAAACCTCGAAGACCAACTCCGAAGGAATGACCCAAAAGGGAGTAAAGTCACTGCACAGAGTAGTCGGCCGTCCTAAACAATCTAATCACCTCCTCCTCGTCGTTACTTAGCCTTTTCGAAGGCCCTCTGTCCTATAGAGCTTCGTTGCAGCCTGCTTCTGACAGCAAACCCAGCACTCCGTGATCCAACATTATCCCGGAAGTTCAAAGATATCGATGGGCCGGTGAGAGGCACCATGAGGTAGCACTAGCAAAATCGAGATGGCCAGGACATAGACTCCCGGCCCCGGAGCGGCGTCGAGGATTGTTAGCCGTTACCACGGTAGAACTCGTCTGCCAGGGCGATCAACACATGCTCCGGACAGACCTCCTTGTGATTTCAGCGCACTTCACACGCTACTCCAGCAGGGCAAGAGGATCAAGGGGCCGGCGAAGGGCTGTGCGTCTCAATGACTCGATTAATCGTCCGTCCTATTCTATCGGGCAGCACCTTGAACAACTCGAATGACTTAACTTGGGCTCCTTGTCTTGTACTACTAGATTTCAGACACACTTTGTCGGCGTTTCACCCACACCATCTGCGATTTGTGCTATGGTCACACGACTTCTCATTGTGGTGACATCTGACTAACTCAGTAATCTGAAGCACGGATAGGATAGGACAGCAAGCTACCGTGATCATACCCGGAAGGCAAGGTCTTTATGCTCCAGCCCCTGTGTTTCACACTCCTCATCGACCGCGCTCCGAGTCCCTCCTTCGTAGCCGGCCCACCGCAACTGCAACAGTAAACACCTCCACACCAGATCCCCGCACTCCTTGATGGCGGAGAGTCCGCTCCAGTACTCTCGGCCGTTTCCAATACGGACGCCTCTCCCCAGCAATAACTTAGGGGTTTGACGCTCACTGCATGGGCACGATCTGTACAAGTCAGTCGTCAGCCAAGCGACCATCAACGCTTGCCTACTTCTTCGTGCTGATCACTTCCTGCCCTCTCAGCTGCTAAGATAGTGATGCATACACGCTCTGTACGGAACTGCCGAGCGAGGACTAACCTTCAGTCCCAGTTCACTTGAAAAGAGCGTATAGGGGCGGAGATATATCGATTCAACAACTGTGCAGGGGGACTGGTACTCAGTTGTAAGCCCCATGAATCTGTTCATCACATGCAAAGCCGACTTGGATAGAGGGTTCCTCTAGAGTGTGCTTCAATGTATATATCGAACGAAGACCGATTACTTACGCGGACTGTTTCTCTTCCGCAGTAGATGCCAATCCAGTCAAGCTGGCGGCCGCCATAAACGACGCAACGCCTCTTATCTCCACCATGCATCCTGCGCGCTGAATCGCTTGCGTATCCAAGGGATTTGTACAAGAGTCTCAATACGCCACCAAACCGTGAAGTCCAGCCGGACGATGCCGCTAAACCGTGGCAGTCAACATAGTAATCCAACACCATCGCCCTGCACCCATCCGTTGCACTCCTACGCCGTGGTGCTGTGACTAAGTCCCGACTTCCCCGGGCCAGGCTGCAGGTGCTCCCTCCGCATCGCCCTGACGAGATTCTCCAGCCTCTTCCGTTCGTCCGTCTCAGCCTGTTGATCAAAGTCAGCATCCCTCGTTCACACCTCCCATCTTAGAAAGAAGGAACGCACCTTCAAGACCCTCGCAAACTCCGCCCTCGTCTCCTTCATCATCTTCCTAAACTCATTCCTCATCGTATCCGCGACGACGCCCGCACCAGGTCTATCCCCCCCTCCCCCACCACCCGGACTCCTAATCCCAAGCCACCTAACCCTCTCATCCGCCAGCCTAGCCTCCAGGCCCTCAACCCCCTCCCTCAACCCATCAACCACGCCCTCCAACTTCTCCCTCTCGCGCTCCGCCTCAAGACCCGCACGCGTTAGGGCCTCGAACCCTCGCAGCAGGCCCTGCAGCTCTACCTCGAGCTGTTTGGTACGCTCGGCTTTCTCAACCTCCGAGGCCCGTAGAGTGTCGAGCTCGGTCTGCAGCGCGAGGTTGTGGGCGCCCAGCTCGTCCAGCTCGCGCTTAATTTCGGGGTTCGCGGCGACCTCGGCGGCGCGCTGAGCACGGGTGCCGTAGGCGCCGTCAAGCTCGGCGCGTGAGACGGTCAGGTCGGTTGTTAGGCGGACGACTTCGGACTCTAGTTCGTGGAGCTCGGTTGCGGCTCTGGCTGCTTCGGTGGTCTTTTCGGAGAGCTGGTGATGCAGAGCGAGGAGCTCGGTTTGCGAGGCCGAGAGCTGGGCGGTCGTGGCTTGAAGGCGCTGGTCTAGTGTCTCCAGCTCTGCGAGCCTCTGCTCCGTTTCCTGCAGGCCGTGCTCCAGCTCCGCGGTGCGTGCGCGGTGCGCTTCGAGCTCCTGGGCCAACTCCCCACTCCGTGCCTCCGCGGCCGCTGCGCCAGACGCTCTTGCCTCGGCGTCCGCGAGCTTGGCTTGCCACTCCGCAACCGCGATCCTCGCGTCGTCTCTTGCATCCTCTAGATCTGCCGTCAGTGCCGCAACATGCTCTTCCGCCTTCGCGATAGCGTCCCGATCCTCGTCTTCCTTGCTGTGCAGCCGGGCCATCGCCTCTCGCGCGTGGTTGAGTTCCCGCTCCAGCTGCGCAAGTGCGCTGCCGGCGTTCGTGTGGCCCAAGGAAGCTTGTCCTAGCTGCGCGGTGAGTGAGGCGATCTCGGCGTCCTTTTCGGTGTCAGATTTGTGGTTCAGCTCTCGCTGCTGCTTAATCTGGCGCTTCAGGATCGCCTTTTGCTCAGCGAGGGAGATGGCGCGGCTGTGTAGCCACTGGACTTTCGCTGAGAACGCGGGCAGCGAGAAGGAACCGTCGCCGATGGGAGAGCCGGGCTCATCGGAGAGGTCATCGTCGTCGGCGGCTAGATCTGTATTCATTCCGAGCATTTCTCGTCGGTTCTGGTGATGCTGCCTGGCCTTTTCTTCGCTGGAGATGATCATGGACCAGAGGCTTGCCAGTACAGCTTCGTACTGCTCGCTCTGCTCGGTAGCAGTCTTACTCTTGGCGTGTAGTAAGACGGACAAGTCCTGGTGGAGGATATTGAGCGTCTGCAGGCTTTCTTCTAGATAGTCAAGCTGGTTTGCCGTATCCTCATCTGGCGGCGGAGGTACTGGAACCTGGTCTTCAATCTCAGCGTCTGAGGCGCGGATCATGTCGTAAATCTGATGGTTAAGATGCTCGAGCTGGCCAGAGTTGCTCCGCAGGGCCTCGGCTGCTTTGCGTTGCAAATCCGCTTGCTCGACACTTATGTAATGCAGTCCCTTGTCTAGATTATCCAGCTGCTGCGTGATTTCGGACATTGGCTGTGCAGTCGTAGCGCCTGAACCGGATTCCGGTCGTGTGGCGTACGTTTGGCCAATCTCTGAGTTCAGTCCGGTTATGAGCTCTCGCATGCGATCATTGAACGCCTCAAGCCGTTCTCCAATAGCTACCAGATGCTGATTTTGAGTTTGGAGGCTCCCTGACATGTCCTCTGGGAAAGCTCTAGAAGACCGGCGCTTCCCGAACCTGTCCATAACACCATCCAGTGCATCTGGCGACTGGTACAGGCTCCGATCGTCGAAGTCGTCGTCCACTGCCAGCGACCCGCTTGCCACTTCGTTCCCGAACTTGAAGGTACTGCCTGGACTGTCCGGTTGGCCGTCTCGCGCAGTGCCCATAAACGCTTGGAGCTGCTTCAACTTGGACGGGCGCTGCTGGTTCGCCGCCATCTGCAATATCCCAGCCGTATGCCGAAGAAGCTGGTATTGGACATCTCGATGCTGCGTTTCCAGTTGCCAGAGCTCCCGCGAGAGTTCGTCGACCTTCTTCGAGCTAGCAGCAAGCTCGTCTTCCGTTTGGTGCAGAGAATCGGGCCTGCCAGTGCTGATGCTGCCCCGACTACTCAAGAGACTGGTCCTCCTGTTTAAGCCCGGCTTCGATATGCTGCCTGCACTCGGCGTCCGGCCCTTCTCCGAGTATAGGCGCTGGAGCGATTTTGCTGCATCTCTGACCTTTGATTCAAGCGCCAGTTTTTGCCTTACTGCTGACATGCGCGATGATATTGCGAACTGTGTCTTCTTGAGCTCTTCCACCTCTTCGAAGGACTGAATACGGAAGTTCTGGCTGTCTGCCATCGCAGTCTCGAGGAGAAGATGCATGGCTACGCTGTCGCTAGTGTCGAGCCGGGAAGACCTGCTGGGTCCGCCATCGTCTTGCCCCGCGACCGCGTTCGTGCCGTTCATCGTCCGCTTGTAGCCCTTCAGCAGCGCGTCCGGTGGTGGTATTCGAGGCGATACACCATGCTGGGGGCTTCTAGGGGACCAGCTAGGGCTGCCGACGCTCGGCGTTTGTCCGCCAATCGAGTTCGAGGAAGGAGATGGGTATCCGAAATATTGCTGTTGAGTGTTCAAGCTCAGGGTGTCGTCGTGCATCTGCATTCTGAGTTTGCGCACTATGAGTGGCGCATGCAGCTGGGTATATAGGGTATATAGGAGTCGTGGTGGAAACGTTGCGGGTGGTTGCTGCTTTCAATGAGTGGAGAGGCAGGCAGCGCGTGGTTCTAAAGAATGCGATTGAAGGAACGATGTCGCAAAGGCACAAACAGAGCAAAGAGAGCCACCAGCCCCAGACGCCCGTGATGATTAGGACTAAGGATCCATGACACAGCGTCTGGAAAGGAGGAGCAATTGGGGCCGAGACGTGCACCCACGATGTTTTGGCTGCGGACATGCGGTTGGCGGCGTCCGGTCCGGGACGCCCTGACGCCAGACGGGAAGGCTTGGCGGGGGGGCCGAAAGTCGATAGCCGGCCAAAACCACCTGGGCATGTTTCGAGCACGATGAGGTCTTGAGGTATTACTGTGGTCAGTCCTGGTTCTGTATAGCAATCCACAAGCCGCTTGATACGGCTTGATCTGGCTTACGGGAATACTGGTGTTGATACTTAACCATTGCAAGGTTCCAGTACGTGGAGCGGGTCCTGTGGGGCGGTGTCATTTAGGTAAGACGTTGACGATAGCTAAGTTACAAATCATCCGTCTCACGTCTTCCCATCCTATTCCATCTCAGTTCGTGCAGTCCGACTATTTTTCGGCGAGGCTACCTCTATCACGCGCGATCGCTCAGTCCGAGTGAATCTGGAGCATGGATACAGTCATCACGTCCACAGGGGCAAGGTCTCCAATCTACACTCGGGACCAGCTGGAGCAGTACTTTGACCGGATTCATCTCCCCAGGGATAGTCGGGAGTATGATGTCTCCTCGGCACCGGCCCAAAAAGTACTGGAATACCTTGGCCTTGTGCAAAAGTTCCACCTGGCCGCGGTGCCCTTTGAAAACCTATCGTTGCACTACTCGCAGCATCATAAGATCACGCTGCATCCAGATGAGTTGTTTAAGAAGATCGTACTCACCCCTGGGAGAGGCGGTTACTGCATGGAGGCGAATGGTCTGTTCTCGACAGTGCTGCGATCACTGGGATATCAGCTGTATACCGCTGGAGCAAGGGTCAACGACGGCGGCGGCTTCAATGGGTGGTAAGCGGGCACCCATCAAGAACGTTGTTCATGTCGTCGTTTAGTTTCTCACCTATGGTCAGGAGCCACATGATCAGTCTTGTCACTATCGGAGACAATAAGTACAAGGTGGACGTGGGATTCGGGCCGAACGGGTCCACGCGTCCTCTGTTGTTGAATCATGAAAAGCTGGTCTCTACTCATATCGCTCCGGCCTCCATGCGGCTTGTTTGGAAGAATATTCAAGAGAATACAGATCCAGCACAACGCCTCTGGGTCTACCAACACCGCATCAATGACAACAGCGACTTTCAGGACATGTACTGCTTTACGGAGCTTGAGTTCCTCCCGAACGACTACAACGTGATGAACTTCTTTACCAGCACGAGTCCGACGACATGGTTCACTCAGAAGATTGTCTGCGCAAAGATGATACTGAACAAGAGCGAAGAGCTCAGTGGGCAAGTCATCTTGGGGGACGGGTTCAAGCGACGCGTTGGCGGTAAGACGGTCGAGGAGCGGAAATTCAAGAACGAAGAGGAAAGGCTAGAGTGCCTCAAGGTCGTCTTTGGCATCCGCTTCAGCGAGGGCGAACGGGATGGCATCAAGGGGATGGTTTCTGAGCTTGATGCTGCGCAGAGCGGCATCTAGAAAACAAATTCCAGAATCATTTGGTCTCTCTTGATATAGATCATACATTTCCTGCTGCAGCATGCCGCAGAGCTAAAACGTTACTCAATCGGCCGTCAAGGCAAGAAGTATTGATCACGAGGAGCAAGTCTACTGATCGCAGGATTGCCAAAACTGGAAACTTTGTGCTATAATATTTGCTCAAAAATCGCAAGCGATACACAAATGTGTAATTGCGGCTGAAGAGCTGTCAGAAATATTCTGATATGATCATGTAGTGGTTGCGTGTGCAGTGAGATGCGGCACCACGAATGCCAGTAAATACATATGAGCGCTACGTGAGCGAGGACAGGATTGGACAGAACTTTAAATATCGGGAGGTTGAAAAGGAAGATAGATCTTCGGGCCTGGACTCATGGTTCAGACAAGGAATATGAAGGAGGCGCAGCGGGACCCCGAGCCATCAAGCGATGCCAGATGAGATCAAACATTCCTTGCAACCGCTCTCTTACTTGAACATCAATTCTCTACAACTCCAGTACCGGTGGGAGCGCTTGTCAGCGTCACAATGCAATACGTAGCACGGCATAACCCCAGTTTCAGGACCATTCGACTGTCAAATGCAGCTTTGTGTCGTCCCGCTGGGTTCGCGAGTACGACTATCAGCGCAGCCCTTCTCATCTTCTTGAAATGCCACCAAGCATGATCGACCTACCCGCCAATGCCCGCGGGGCTCGCAATCGTATTCTTATAGGTAGAGATCCCAAGGACGGCAGCTCAGTCAAGTACTTGTCCTATGCTGACATAGATGATAGACGGCAGATACAGATTGCGGCACTCTTCTTTGCAAGTTGTGTTGGTGGCCTCTCTTGAGGCTTCAGCATTCTGACAAGGTGAGGTCGTCAAAGTGGTTGTGGTCACGTGCCCAGAAAGCGCAACTCCAACACCGAGCGGGACACAGGATCAACTGTCGCTATTCAACCACAGACTTCAAGGCACAATCACGATGGGTTTCAGTGTCGGAAGCAGCCAGACTTTCATTTGAGTCGCGCAATCGCGCCCTCCCGGTCGTCCTACAAGCTGAACACACGCGTCAGCGCATCCACGACACCTACGAAGCACTCCCTCTGACGCAGTCCTGTCACCGTCCTTACCGCCAACACTGCGATCGCAAACCATCGAAGACCCTTTGGCACACCGTCGAATCAAGTTTAATCGCTAGAACCTAATATCTCACCTCATCACCTTATACCTGGACAGCTCTCCGCGCGGCAGCCAGCAAGCTACATGCCACTCTAGCAACGGCACCAGAGGACGCCTTAATAGTCAGGGTGGACTGGACCACGAATCCGCGACGCTGGAGTACTTCGCCTCCAAGCTGGCGACCGTCATTACATATGCTATGGCCACAGAGCCTAGCAGGCTGTTAGGCCGTCGGGTGGATGCCATGGACGCTGAAGGCAGCGACGTGGACGCCGAGCATGAGGAGGATGTCGACGTGAGGTTGCCGGTATTAAGAAGTGGGCAATATGCGCAGATAATGGAGACAGCAAGTTCGGACGTAGATGCTGAGGGGGAGGAAGTTGGCAACGAAGAAGACGAGAGCGAGCCCGTTGGCGCTGTCAAAGCGGCAGCAGTGGATGCAGCGTCTGATGAAGACGAGGATATTGCTGTCGAATCGTCTGATGCCAAGAGCAGCGGCAGCGAGGACAACAACAGTTCCAGCAGCTCAGAATCGGATGCCGAAAACGAGTGGGAAGGCGACAGCGATACCGGAGGAGGAGCCGAAGTAGAAATAGCTGACCCCAACCGGTGCATGTAAGTGATTCAATGCTTAACATGTACTGATTGCCGACGCTGATGTTATGGCAGCTTTTGTGGAGGAAAAGAAGAAGACGACCCAAGCGAAGAGTTTGAAGAATACCTTGCATGTGCTGTATGCGGAGATAACGGTGAGTAGCGTTTGTCGCATCATAGTTCTTAAATTCTTTAGTTGCGAAGGGTCCATGGCTGATGAGATTTACCCTGCAGCACATCGGCAATGCGCCCGCAACGCTAGTTCTTTGGGAGCAAGTGACGGTACGTTACATATCCCGTGATCACAGAAACAAAGCATTCACCGTCAAACACTGACTTACCTTCACGCAGATGCCGAACGGTGGCGCTGCACTAATTGTGTAGAAAACGGCCTTGAAGCAGATGTTCAAAATGCACCGGATTCAGCTTCACGCCGCAGATCTTCTGCTCCTAAAATTGCCAGAGATCTCCTCCCATCACATCGTGGCGGCATCAAGTCCGATTCGCACTCCGTCTTTAACAAGCTCATCCTCGACGACGATCCAATGGACGGGTCGCGTTCACTTCGAAAGCGGAAGATCTCACCGGACGAAGACGGACCGCCCGTGCGGTCAAGCAGGAAACGACGGCGGCCTTCCGATGCTCCAACAGCCCCAACCGTTGACTTCGAAGCTTCCTCGCCCGCATCTAGAAGAGCTGACAGGTCGGACAAGATAGACGTCGATGGCGCCAACGATTCTGCATCTGACATGGAAGGGTCGCAACGGACTCGTCCATCACGAACAAGGCGATTGAAGAAAGCCGACCAACCTCTCGCTAGAATCGTGCAATCCGAAGGTATCAGTCTCATACTTGCATTCCGCCTTGACCCCACTCGAGTGTCCCAGATACTCTCTCGAAGGCCGAAGGGCTCTAGCCGGAGAGCACGTGACCGATCACGAAGGGTAGTCCCACCCACACCTGAGCCAGAGCTGGAGCACTATCCCGCAATATCAACGACGGCGAACTATGCACCATTCTACCTCGACAACGAGAAGGATGAAACTAAGAACAAGCCTTATGGCGGGATCCTGTCTGAGGCAGAGGCCGATACATCAAAAACCTTTCCCGGAGATGCAGACAGGAAACGATTCGAGCTAGCACGGCAGAAGGCTGAGGAAGACTGGAGGAAGAAAACTGCTGCTGCGGCGACCGGGCAGGAGAGTGTTCGGCCAAGCAAAGTGTCAGGTCCGCCAAGCAAGATCAAGTGCATTAACTTCGGCGGCTGGGAGATTGACACTTGGCACGCGGCGCCATATCCAGAGGAGTACAGCAGGAACAGGGTGCTCTACATTTGCGAGTTTTGTCTGAAGTACATGAACTCCGATTACGTAGCGTGGAGGCACAAGGTAAGCCAGCAGCTGCACGAGGGTTGCAACACACCTGCTAACATTCCTCAGCTCAAATGCCCTGCAAGACATCCGCCCGGCGACGAAATCTATCGCGATGGAAAGTATTCCTTCTTCGAGGTAGACGGCCGTAAGAATCCCGTCTACTGTCAGAATCTCTGTCTTCTCGCCAAACTCTTCCTCGGCTCCAAAACCCTCTACTACGACGTCGAGCCTTTTCTCTTCTACGTCATGACCGAGTACGACGAATTCGGTTTCCACTTTGTTGGCTACTTTTCGAAGGAGAAGCGGCCGAGCAGTCTTAACAACGTCTCCTGCATCCTCGTCCTCCCCATCCACCAACGCAAAGGCTTCGGCCACATGCTCATCGATTTTTCTTACCTCCTCACCCGCGTTGAGCAGAAGACCGGCTCACCGGAAAAGCCGCTCTCCGATATGGGCCTAGTATCCTACCGTGGCTACTGGCGCCTAATCCTCTGCTACCAACTCATCAATCGGAAAAACCCCCTCAGCATCTCACAAATCTCCGAAAACACGGGCATGACAGCCGACGACATCATCTCCGCACTCGAAGGTTTGCGCGCGCTTGTCAAAGATCCTGTTACCAAGACGTACGCGCTACGCCTGGACCACGACTTCTTCCGCGAATACATCGATAAGCACGAGCGGAAACCCTGGCCGAAGATCAATCCAGACTCTCTAGTCTGGACGCCCTATGTCATCGGTCGGAACAGCTCGAGCAGCTACGAAGAAGGTCCACATTTGCAGACCATGGCACCCCGCGATGGCGATCTGGATGATGAACAAGTCGCGCCAGAGGAAGGCATCCAAGTCCAGCTCGCACAGGAAGCCCACGAACAGAAACAGTCCGAACCTCCAGGCACCACATCCAGCACAGCCGAGACCCCCGCCCAAGACATCCCCACCCCCGCCGACGAATCCGAAAAACCACCACCAGCCACCCCCGCGCCGCCACCACCCATGCCCTCCATCCCCTCCTTTACCCACATCATCTACGACGCTCCCGACTCCGATCCCGATGCCACCCCCCGCCCGCCCAACACGCGCGCCTCCGCAACCCCGACCCCTGCGCACCAACGCCTACATCCCGCATCCACAATCCCGCCAACCCGATTCGAGATCTTCCCACCTCTTCCCGGCGCCGCGAACCGCCGGCGCTCAAACCGGCCCTTCGGTTCGCGACGACGAAATGGCACACAGACGCCTGGCACCGCGCGGCGAAGCACGCCTGCGTCGCGTAGGACGCCGGTCGCGAGGGGTGGGAAACAGCTTGGGGAGCCTGGCGAGAGGAGTACGGTGAGGAGGGGACGGAGTCGGTTGGGGGAGGTGGCGAGTGTTGTGGGGGATGGGGAGGGTGAGGGTGAGGATGAGGAAGAGGGGGAGATGGGAGAGGAGGTGGTTGTGGGTGAGAGTCCGATGAAGGGGAGGGGGAAGGGTGCGAATGTGAGGGAGGGTGTTGGGAAGTTGGTTGGGGTGGTGATAAGAGGGAGCGGGGGCGTTGAGAGGCGTGGCGACGCTGAAGCTGAAGCTGAAGCTGATGGGGATTCTGATCCTGCTAATGCGGAGGCCGAGGGGGCTGAGGAGGATGCGGAGGGCGAGGGTGTCGATATGGCGGATGCGTGAGGCACAGGCTGTGTCTTGCATCTGCATGTGCTGTTTGTGCGAGTTATGAGGGTTTGTGCGGGAGTTTTGGCGACGAGACCAGCCATATACCTATGTTTTTCTTCTTTTTTTGGTTCAGAGCGATGTTAGGCACTTGGGCTCCAAAATCATCATCGACGGAAGGGAGGGATGGACATGAGAACTTCACTCCAGCAGTCTCAGTAACCAGGCGGTTGCATTGTAAGCTACTACGACCGGAGACGCTGTAATATAGCCTTAATACTGAGAGGAAGGAAGCTTCTGAAAGATCTGCCTATCCATCCATTGATCGACACACGCAAACTCCAGCATGATAGCCCCGTTCTCCAGAGCGCTTGCCATCACTCTAAACGCACGGCCAAATGTCCAGTATCAGCGCGGTGGCATTTCTTCCCCCACTTCCGCTTTTGCGTGCAAACCCGGTGCGTTTGTAGGACGCTCTTGAGGGTAGAACGCACCTCAGCCTTCAAGCCGCCGTCGCACGAAAAGTATTACGTTGAGACTAGAGGTCCGGAGACGCGGTAGACGCCATACTCTGACGTACCGTGGCGCAAATTAGTCTTCATCTCGCCGTTCCAGGTCGGACGCCCGTATTCTGGTGGCTTGAAAGGCGCGAGATTGACGCGTCCTGAGGCGGCCTCTACTGCTCGTGTAGGGCGACTCGCGGAAGCCCCGCAATATTCTTTCTGAGGAGGTCGGAAATGGGGCGCGTCCAGCACTGTAAGTAAGCGCTTCATCGATTCCACTCCGGACGGCTCAGTCATTTCCCCTCTTTCTTCCCAATCGCTTTCCCGACTCTTCTCAAGCCCTCCCGCATGGTCCGCTCATCGTGCGAGAAGATGACCCTGTAAAACCCCGGCTCTTCCGCAGCCTGACTCCCTCCATCCATAATAAACACCTTCTCCTCGATTAGGTTCTTACTCAGCACCTTCTCCGCCTCCCACCCGTCCGCCCTGCCCTCCAGCCACGCCCCACTCTCGTCCTTCAAGAACTTCCTCAAATCCGCCCAGATGAAGAATCCCGCATTAGCACCCGCCCGAAACGGAATCCCCATCTCACCCAACAAGCTCCTAGTCAGCTTATTGCCCTCCGCCAACCTCCTCCGCGACGTCTCCAAAAACCCAGCCATCCACTCCCGATGCTCAAGCATCGCAATCGCGATCTTCTCGTCCGCAGCCCCGGGCCAATGAAACTGCGTCACGGCGCTCATGGCGCGCATGAGCTCCTTGTTCCTAATATAAATCACACCGAGCCGCAGACCGCCCGCGGCCGTGTCCTTGGAGAGCCCATACATGACGTGCAGGTAGTCGCTTGAGATGTACGAAGAGGTGTCGAAGGACATGACGCTCTCGAACGGCACAGCCGCCTCATCGCCGGGGATGTCGTACACAGAGAGCGCGTAGATTTCGTCCGCGATCAGATGAATACTGTGCTTTTGACAAAACCCCATGAGCGCCTCCAGCGTCTTGCGGGGGTAGCACTGGCCCAGAGGGTTGTGCGGATGACACAGCATGAGCGCTCGCACATTGATGCCTGCTTCTTTCGCTTGGGACAGCGCGGCCTCGTAGCAGGAAATGGCGGCGGTGGAGAACTGGTCTACGTCCCCGAAAGAAACGAAGACGGGCTGCACGGCTGCTTTCGTGCCGAAGTCGAGCGCGAAGGCTGTGTAGCACGGCCGGGTCAGGAGGATCCCGTCGCCGGGATCCATGAGGCTGAAGGCTAGCATCTCCATGAGGGAGGTGCAGCCGTTTGCGAAGAGGAGGTCGTCTTCGTGCAGGGGGTGGTGCGGGTGGAAATATTTTGTCATGTGAGCGGCCATTGCTCGACGGAGACGTTTAGTGCCCCAGGGCCCTTCGCCGTAGCTGAAGTTCTTGGCGGAGAGGTTGATGTGCTTGTTGGCAAATGCGGCCGCGTCGGATAGCATGATGTAGTTCTCGGCTGTGCCGATGTTGATGAAGCCGCTGGGATTGGTGTCTGGGTCGTAGGGGTCGGCGAGGATGGTTCCGAATTTGTCGCGGATGCTCTCTTGGGACGCAAGGGCTGCGCCGCGGTGGCCGAGGGTGGAGGCCTTTTTTATGGTCATGGCAGAGATGGCTAATATGAATTGAAGGGGGAGTCTATTTATATTGAGATGACTTGATGGAGATATACGTCGGTTGTAGCTGAGAAGCGTGAGAAGACAGAGGAAAGGGACGAGAGAGCACAGCAGTGTTTGTATATTGCATGCTACATCCAGAGACTCACATGACGCAGCTAGTGGGTTATGACTTCGATATACAGTGTTACATAGGATTTGTCAGGATGTGCTTTTTTGCTCGAATATTCAACCGCTGGTGGTGGGAGCGGTGCCTGAGGCTGGCGGTGTCGATGTGCGGGCCGTCATCATCCGCTCAATGAAAGCCGACGGCTCTTGGCGGAGGAATCCAGGGTCTCGCGCGAGTTGGCCCTGTTGGCCAGAGCCGAATTGCAACCCAGCACTCGCACTCCCACTCGCACTCACCACGCTTCATCGCCCTTCGCAAGCTTCGTCCCCTCACCCACATGGCTTCTAGCTGATATCTTTCGCCTGGTTCTTGTAAGAGAACACCCAAGCTCCTCATCTTCCACTCCAGATCACCATCGGCGCACCACCGCGCCCGGTCCCACCTCCAACACGCATAATGAGGCCCTCACCGACTGTCGCCATGACGGCCACAGCTCCTCCAGGCGCGAATCGACGCCAGTCAGCTCGACAGGCACGCACAAGCTCTACAAGGCCGACCAACTACTATGCCCGTCCCTTTGGCCCCCGGGGCTCCCTTCAGCGCGCACCGGACAGCAGAGCCCACAATGACAATGCGCCCGGCTTCTTCCCAGCGCTCACGCACTTCACCGACGCGGTGGATGCGCTGCCGAAGGAGGTGATGAGACACATCTCCATGCTCAAAGAAGTCGAGGCGAAACTGGCCGCGCCCAACGAGGAGCTCAAGACGCTGTGCGAGACCGTAGAACGCCAAACGCCTGTGCCGCGATTCTCGGTGGAGGAGTACACACAGAGCCTGCCCAACACCGCAAATAACAGCGTGAGCGGCAGTGTCGACGGCGGCGCCATGCAGAGCAGCACCATGCTGTACTACGAGAAGGCAGCCGAGGTGTTAAACGACCCAGCGCAGGCCTCACAGCTCACCCAGGAGCAACTAGACGTCCACCGCAACATTCTGAACTTTGTCAACCTCCAGGCCACCATGGCGCGCTCGTTCGTGATTCAGGCTCTCGAAGAGAAGAACTCCGTCCTCCTGACTGCGAACAAGACGCTTGAGAAGCAGCTGGCGCGGATGGAAAGCTCGTACCCGTACATCGCAACCGAGATCAGCGAGGAGGCGCGCTTCGGAAGCATGACACACTGGGCATACGCAGACAAGGAGGAGAAGCGGAAGACGGCCGCTACCAGTGAGCGCACGCGGCGGGACGTCGCAGCCGCCAACAATCTGGCGGCGGCGGCAGCAGCGGTGCACGAGGGCGACATGGCAGCGTCAAGGAGCGAAGCACGGAGGGAAGCGATGATGGCGAACAAGCGCAGCCGCCAGCAGCACGTCGATTCGGACTTTGACGACACGCGACCGGCGACGAAGAAGGCGCCTGCTGTCCACAGAGGCCGCAAGGAGGCGACAGACCCGAAGGTCTTTGGTCTTGGTATAACAAACGGCGTCAATCAGGCGAACAAGCGGCGAAAGACGGAGAAGGCAGCAGCGCCGGCGATGGAGCGATCCATTAGCGGAGCGTTGAAAAGTGCCGCAGCTGGCGGAGCAAGTCCTCGAGAAACGCCCGGAGCGGACAGCGTAAGGAAAAGAGCGCGGGCAGCACCAGCGCCTGCTCCAGGGCGCAAACGGTATGTTGCTCCCTCACCCTCCGTGCGATAGTCACACTAACAGTTGCGCAGAAGCGGCCTTCCAACCGCCCAATCCCCACCCCCAGCCTCCTCTCCCCTCACCGCCGCCTTCCCAGCACCCCGCGACACCATCAGCGCAGCCCAGCGCCCCCAATCCTCGCGCATCCGCCAGAACTCCGCTGCGAATTCCATCCACTCCATCGCCGCCGCCGAGACCAACACCACTACGAACAACAACAGCCGCGCGCGCCCCTCGTCCGCAGCCTCAAACAAACCATTCAATGGCGCGCGAACTCTGCCACAAGATCTCGATCCCGCGGCCAACCGCCCCCTGCCCGAGAGCCTGGCGCACATCACCACAGCGCAAGACGCCCTCGCCGCTGATTTCGCAGCCCGCAGCGTCCCGCCCCCTAGTAACAGCACGGACAATCACAACCCCAACAGCAGCACACAGCAAAACCCACACCTCAAGCACGAAGATACTGACCTCGCCCCCTCAGCCCCAGCCACAGCGCCCACGATAGAATCCCCCTCGGAGCCCTCCTCTACCTCCATGCTGGGAGCCACAGCCCCAGCGGCACCTCCAATGACAACCCGTGCCTCCGCCGGCCGCGCCAGCAAAACCGCGACACCACTGACAGCGAGTTTCCCGGATGTGCCGATTGTGCGGCAGCGGAGCACGCGGAACCGCGACCGCGACCGGCCGGGCAGAGACGCGAGTTCGGAGAGTACGAGTAACGTCGCGCTCGAGGCTGGCAATGTCGCGACTACGGCTACACTGCTCTCGAGCACCGGGAAACGCTCGCATAAGAAGGGCGCTGGGATCGCTGCTACGGCGGCGGCCGCCGCCTCGGCGACTACCACGGCTGCGATGGCGACGAGGAAGCACGGCAACAGTGGTGGGAATAGCAGAGGCAACAGCAGACATGCTAGCAGCGAAGATGACGCGCAAGCAGCGGCGCTATCAAGCGCAGATGCGGAAGCAGAAGCCGAAGCCGAGGCCGCGGATGAAGACGAAGTCGACGAAGACGGCAACGAGCCGCGGTATTGCTACTGCAACGGTGTGAGCTATGGGGATATGGTGGCGTGCGACAACGAGGAATGTGAGAGGGAGTGGTTCCATCTTGCTTGTGTGGGGATGACGAGGGCGCCGGGGCGGAATAGTGAGTCTCTTCTCAGCGGAAGTTGTTAGGTTTGGGTGAAGGGGTGTGAAGCTGACAGTTGACAGCGAAATGGTACTGCGACAACTGCAGAGACGCGCTTAGGGATGTGCTGAGGAAGGGGAGGCCGGGGAGTAGGCACTGAGCCCTTGTTTGCCTTTCTCTTCGACCTTCTCATCCCACGATTATCCGCGCCCGCTCTTCTCTTGTCACGAACGCTCGCAGCGACATCGCTGTCCAGCACGGACTTGGACATAGACTCCTCGCGTATCAACTAGTAGCCCCTGGCTTCTTGACCGACATCATTAACCCTCGTTCCACTCATACCTTGGCGCTGGGACGAGTTTCTTTCCATCTTTCTCACAATCTAGCATCTTCGGATCGCATACCCTTCTCCTCTTAATTTTAGGGCGTCTCTGTTTGACCTTTTCACACATCAGCGGGCGCTTTCATCAGGGCGGGAAAGCGGGAGCCTGGGAAAGGCTGGTTGGCATAGGATCGCTGCTGTTGCGCGCTCTTTGCATTCTCGGGTACTGCGGTTTTTTCTGCACGGCTTCCGTGCGTGCTGTTGGCTGCAGGCCTCGCGGGCTTCGGGTTATGGAGTTTCCGGGGGTACCAGGGCTAGGAGATGGCGCGTGGAACAGATCATGTTTTGCTACAACAGCCAGTCACAGATACAGGGCGGCGACTCCACCTCCTCTCTGTTACGAGTCTTACTACTCGACTTGAGACATCGATCCTCACGAATTCTAGAGCTAGAATGAGCGCGTGAGTCATGTTGATTTCTCCTGCTTCGAACTCCCTGCAGCAACGGTTTAAGTGGATCGTCACAAGTCTACGGCATTCCGTTCTAGGTCGGGGCGACCGCGAAATTGAGATCGTTAGGTACAACACTAGCAGAAGCTCGACTAGGTAGAATTCTCATGCCGCGTGTTGAAGGGGACGTTGTCTAGCTTGTGACGGTGTCGCTGGAATGATCAACGGAGTCAGACCGCTGCTGTACATTGGGTGGCTTGGTCGTTCCGCTCAGCGCCTAAGTAGGGTGGCTCGAGGCATACACATAACAGAAACATTTCATTGAGGCTGCTACGTATGACTGAGAGCGATGTACTTATGTCTGCACGTGATTTGCACTGCCGTTTTAGACAACTGCAACTCGACGTCATTTCCCTGAGTCACTTTTCTCAGCATCTGTATAACCTTCAGAGCAGAAAGGTAGCCATGGCGCAAACATATCCCACTACAGTATTCTTGCAACATGCTCGAAGACCTCCCTATCGAGATCCTCACTCAGATAACGGCCTACCTCCCCAGCGCCCAAGCCGTAGCGAACCTATCCCAGAGCTGCCACCGCCTCCATGACTTCGTTAGCAGAGAGGGCTGGAAAGTCTTCATACGCACCCGGTTTCCCTCAGCGGCACTTGCTCCACAACATGGAGAAGTCGCGCACTCCCTCACGACTCTATCCCGCAACTGGGACCGCCGAGCCTTCGTCAGTAGCTACATCGAGCCCGCGGGATCAATCACAAATCTAAACAAATGGGAGTACATCCCGCGGTGGGAGAGGCCGCGGGGCCAGACGATGGGCTACCGGCCCGTCATCGACAGCTACGAAGAGTGGTCTGGGGGCAGCTGGACCGACAGACGGGAGATTGTGGCATGGAGCGCGGGGGCAGAACTGGTCATCAGGGCGAAGCACATGGGCAAACAGATCTTGGAGTCTTGGGAGGAGAGCTCCGCAGAAGCGCGCGAGTTCTACTTCGACCACCACCGGCACCTTGTGGACTGGTTCACGTACAAGTCGTATTATGCACTGCAGGGGAGGGACGACATCATGGCCGTGAAGGTCCTGAGGCCGTCGCAGAAGGAATCTGGGGACAGCGGCGTCGAAGAGATCATGTTTGGGACGGCGAATGGAGAGCTGAACCTGCTCTATGCGGGGTTGACGGACAAGTCGAAGATGGCGAAGAGGGTGTATGCGACGAATGGTCGGCAGGTTAGATCCGCTGATGTCTCGCCTTCGACGGCCCCCATACTGGCCGCCGCGCTCTCAGATGTCGATATTGCACTCTACCCTGTGCACGGTAAATCCTCAGCCTGGGCGCTGAATCCTGTCAGCGACACCAGAGTTTGTGATGGCTCGAACGCCTGCCGCGTTTGGTCTACCCGTTTTCTATCTGAAGACAGCTTGGCAGTTGGCTTGGGCCCTTCAAACACACCACTGCACGTCTACGGAATAATACCTAGCGGTCTGAGCAGAGAGCCGATTCGCAAGTTCGGAGAGGAAAACGAGCCAGCGACTCAGGCAACAGTCTATCCAATTGTTCCTTTGCCAGGGTCGTCTCAGGCGAGCAACAGCCCAGGGCAGGTTTTCCTGAGCGGCAGCTATGGCGGTGTCATTCGGTAAGTCTATAGTCTTTACCCGCTGCTCGTTCCACTCCTGCTCACAAAGATTCTAGACTTCACGACATGCGCTCTCCTCGCTTCTCCGAGTCGTTCTACGTCGACGAAGGAGATTCCTCAGCCATATACTCCCTTCAGCCTATCGCACGGGAGCGTCTGGTAGCCGGGACCTCGCGTCACAGCACTCTCAAGATATTCGATCTTCGCGTCCAGGGAGGTCGCGCGTACTCCTATCTCGACGCCCGTCCTTCGTCACCGGAAAGAGCGAAATCCCGGCCCCAAATATCGCCTACAAAACCCCCGTCGAATGAAGCAGACAAGCCACCCTTACTGCACGACCCGTCCTCCGCTTGGTCCCTCTTCCTCAACCCCCAAAACAGCACTAGAGGTGCCAACCGCGGCTCGCGCCGCTCGAGACGGAGCGTCGAGTCCCCCGTCTATTCAATCTCCTCGCCTTCATCCACCTCGCCTAGTCTATTCGCAGGCGTGGAGGGCAGTGTTGTACAGCTCGATATGACCTCCGTCCTCGACGAGCATCCCGACCCGGTCTTCCAGGGCGAGTCAGTGCATGCAGCGCGAGAAGCCCACGGTGCTGGCATGGGAAGGAGCAGGGCGGTTGATGTCAGGCAGCGCTGGGATCCGAAGGGCGATGTGCTGAACTTGGCCATGTTCAGTCAAACGGATGGGCAGATGAAACTCAGAGTGCAGAAGAGCGTCGGAGAGACGAGTAGGAGACGGGAGGCTGCGGAGGGGATGGAGGGCTTGGACGAGCGGTGGGGCTCGGCGTAGTTCGGAAGATGCATGGGGAAGAGATGGGTGGAGCGGAGGACTCGGGCCGCAGCGCGTGTCAACCAGTCCGGGTAGCTAGCGATATGACTCTACTACCTTGGTACTTCTCGTTCGTCTTTTGCCTCGAGCCTTGGACTTTTTGGTAGGACTATAAGATATCAGCTGCTGCATGAGAACCCCAGTAAGACCTGTGACATCTGCGGCTAGGGCATTGCAGTTTACCCCTAGACACACATCCGTATTCTTTTGCCGTGACGGGAGCATTCGAAACAATGCCATCACTACGTTATTCCACCCTGAGCAAGTGATGGCAGAAGGCTACAGGCATGCTGCGCGGATGACGAGGGGAGAGCCCTGGAGTTCTCGAACCCGCTAGCCGATCCCAGACATGGCGCGGAATTGCCGCTGTCGGTCCAATTGCGCTGAAGCTCCGCCTGCGACCTCGTTTCTGTGACAAAGTACTGCGTAACGCGGCTCGTTCTGCTTGCTCCTCCCCTACTCGTACTCTGCCTCCAACTACTGCTCGCTGCATGTAGTGTCCCCTTCCCTCCCTGTTCTTCCCTTACGGCCTCCCCTACTGCGCACGCTTCACCATGCTTCGCACCGCTCTGAGGCAATGCGGCAGCAAGCTCGTTGGAGGTAGCTATTGCCCGCGGGCAAGCTTCTCCACCCTCCCACGAACGTCATCTACAACCTCTTTAGCCGCAAGGCGCCGGCCTCTTGCGCTGGCGACGCGGCTGTCGCAACAGAGGAGCTATGCTATTGCCGCCGAGGACACCGACAAGGGCGTGGTATGCTTGACACGTCCACTGGAGCTTGGTTGACAGCTGTCGAAGCCGCCGTACACTCGCTAACACCTGTCTCACAGGATCCGAACGACTCATGGCTCCAGGGCAACACTGCCAACTATGTCGACGAGATGTACCTGTCCTGGAAGCGCGACCCGTCAAGCGTACACGTCTCGTGGCAGGTCTACTTCAAGAACATGGAATCCGGCGACATGCCAGTATCGCAGGCCTTCCAGCCGCCTCCCAGCCTCGTTCCCGCACCCGAAGGCGGTCCTGTCTTTGCTGGCTCCATCGACGCGAGCATCGCTCCGTCTCAAGCTCAAGGAACCGACGTCACCAACCACTTGAAAGTTCAGCTGCTGGTGCGAGCATACCAGGCGCGAGGACATCACAAAGCTAAGATCGACCCGCTTGGCATCCGCCTTGAGGCTGAACAGTTAGGATACAGCAGGCCCAAGGAGCTGGAGCTCTCGTTCTACGAGTTCACGGAGAAGGACATGAATCAGGAGTTTGAGCTTGGTCCCGGTATCTTACCCCGCTTCAAGACAGAGACTCGTCAAAAGATGACTCTGCGAGAGATTGTCGATGCTTGTGAGAGGCTGTACTGCGGTTCGTATGGTACTGAATTTATTCACATCCCGGACCGACAGCAGTGCGACTGGCTCCGTCAGCGTATCGAGGTTCCTACACCGTACAAGTACTCCGTAGATGAAAAGCGGCGGATTCTGGACCGCCTAATCTGGGGCACAAGTTTTGAAGCTTTCCTGGCCACAAAGTACCCCAACGACAAGCGTTTCGGCCTCGAAGGCGGTGAGAGTCTGATCCCCGGTATGAAAGCTCTCATCGACCGGAGCGTTGACTACGGCGTCAAAGACATTGTCATTGGGATGCCTCATCGTGGCCGTCTCAACGTCCTGAGTAACGTCGTCAGGAAGCCGAACGAGTCCATCTTTAGCGAGTTCGCCGGATCTGCTGATGGTGCAGATGAGGGCTCGGGAGACGTCAAGTACCATCTGGGCATGAACTTCGAGCGGCCAACACCATCTGGCAAACGTGTCCAGCTTTCCTTGGTGGCCAACCCTTCCCATCTTGAGGCAGAGGATCCGGTCGTGCTGGGCAAGACGCGGGCTATTCTTCACTACAACAACGATGAGCAGGAAGCAAGGACTGCCATGGGCATTCTGCTTCACGGTGACGCTGCGTTTGCGGGACAGGGTATTGTCTACGAGACCATGGGTTTCTATGCACTACCCAAGTACCATACCGGTGGCACAATCCACCTCATTGTTAACAACCAGATTGGCTTCACCACGGATCCCCGCTTCTCTCGCTCAACCCCCTACTGCTCCGACATTGCCAAGGCCATCGACGCACCCGTCTTTCACGTGAATGGGGACGATGTCGAGGCCTTCAATTTCGTCTGCCAGCTGGCGGCGGATTACCGGGCGGAGTTCAAGAAGGATGTTGTTATTGATATGGTCTGCTACCGCAAGCAGGGTCACAACGAGACCGATCAGCCCTTCTTCACGCAGCCTCTCATGTACAAGCGCATCGCCAAGCAAAGACCTGCTCTTGACACATACATTGACAAGCTTTTGGAAGAGCATACCTTCACCAAGGAGGATATCGAAGAGCACAAGCAGTGGGTGTGGGGTATGCTCGAGGAGAGTTTTGCCCGCAGCAAGGACTATCAGCCGACTGCGAAGGAATGGCTAACGTCCGCCTGGAATGGATTCAAGTCGCCTAAGGAATTGGCCACCGAGGTCCTGCCCCACCTGCCAACCGCTGTCGAACGTGACCAACTGGAATTCATCGCGCACAAGACTGCCAACGCACCGGAAGGTTTCCATGTCCACCGCAACCTCAAGCGTATCCTGGCCGGGCGTGAAAAGACGGTGACGGACGGCAAGGGCATTGACATGGCCACTGCTGAGGCACTTGGGTTCGGTACCCTCTGTATGGAGGGCCATCACGTCCGAGTATCTGGCCAGGACGTTGAGCGTGGCACGTTCTCGCAGCGCCACGCCGTGCTTCACGACCAGGAGAACGAGGAAACCTTCACGCCGCTCAACAACCTGAGCAAGGACCAGGCGTCTTTCGTCATCTCCAACTCTTCTCTGAGTGAATACGGAGTGTAAGTGGCCCCCCGGTTTGCGCGGTGTGTTCACGTTGCTAACGAATCACATAGTCTCGGCTTCGAGTACGGCTACTCTCTGTCCTCGCCCAACGCGCTGGTCATCTGGGAAGCGCAGTTCGGCGACTTCGCAAACACGGCGCAGGTCATCATTGACCAGTTCATCGCGTCCGGCGAAGTCAAGTGGCTGCAGCGCTCCGGGCTCGTGATGAGCCTGCCGCATGGCTACGACGGCCAAGGTCCCGAGCACTCCTCCGGCAGGATGGAACGGTACCTGCAGCTCTGCAACGAGGACCCGCGCATCTTCCCGTCGCCGGACAAGCTCGAGCGCCAGCACCAGGACTGCAACATGCAGGTCGCGTACCTGACCAAGCCGTCCAACATGTTCCACATCCTGCGCCGGCAGATGAACCGCCAGTTCCGCAAGCGTGAGTTATCAATTCTCACCCATTTATGTCTTACGAACATACACCCGCTAACAACCGTCCCCCTCAGCTCTCATCCTCTTCTTCAGCAAGAACCTCCTCCGCCACCCGCTCGCGCGCTCCAACATCGAAGAGTTCACCGGCGACTCGCACTTCCAGTGGCTGATCCGGGATCCCGCGCACGAGTCCGGCGCCATCGCGCCCCCGGAAGAAATCGACCGCGTGATCCTCTGCACAGGCCAAGTCTACACGGCGCTGCACTCGCACCGCGAGTCCAAAGGCGAGGAGGGCAAGAAGATCGCCATCACGCGCATCGAGCAGCTGCACCCGTTCCCGTGGCAGCAGCTGCAGGACAACCTGGACAGCTACCCGAACGCCAAGACCATCGTCTGGTGCCAGGAGGAGCCGCTGAACGCGGGCGCCTGGAGCTTCACCCAGCCGAGGATCGAGACGCTGCTGAACCACACGAAGCATCACAACCGCAGACACGTCATGTATGCGGGGCGCAATCCGAGCGCTAGCGTCGCGACGGGGCTGAAGGCCGTGCATAAGAGGGAGGAGAAGGAGTTGTTGGATATCGCGTTCTCGGTCAAGCAGGATAAGCTGAAGGGGGAGTAGATGGGTGGTGGGAGAGAGCGGTGGTGATTGAGAGCGGGGCGAGCGGGGCGAGCGGGACGAGCGGGACGGGACGGGATAGGGTGGGGTGGGGTGGGGTGGGATGGAGGGATGTGAGATATACGATGCGTGCATGGGGCTCCTTGTTTGTCCTGGCTTTTCTCTTTTCCTTCCGAGCACAACAGGGAGGAATGCGAGCTGGGGGCTTCTTTGGCCCTTGCCGGTGTAGTTTACGTTTCCGTGTACATGAGTGCTCTTGTTCGAAAACGTGCTTTTCTGTCCTGCTGAGAGTTATTCGAGATGGATGAAGCGGTCTGCTCGGAGCCCCCCTGGGTTGACCTGCCGGCAAATCCGTGCAAGTTCGACACACGGAACGCCGAATACATTTTGCACCTCCCTTGCACATCCGATGGATGCCCTGCTCGTTTGCAGGTGGCCTATCATGCGTTTTGTTCCGTATCCGAGCCCGTTCATTGGTTTGAAACGGGGAAAACGCGCTTCTGTAACCTATTAGGTCGTGTGCCAGCAGCGTGCATACCCTGCAATAACGGATATTGATCGCCGGAGGTGAATTGGAGGCGTAACCGCGTGCCCACCAGTAAACCGGGAAGATAAGAAGTGAGGATGTTTGCTCGGGCTATCCATGACTTGGATTCACATGGCCGATTAGGCATGCTGTTAATCCTCTTGCTAGCTGCCGAGCACGCAACAGTAAATGTTTCCCAGCCCATCCGGCATTCGCCCAACCACCAGAACGCCCTCGCTATGCTTCCCCAATGACTGAAGCTCCACCCAAAACGCTGAGACGCAATCAGCCATGTAAGTTTTGAATGCGTACGCCAGTTCCCAGTCATCCCTGCGCAGCCTGCGCCTGCGCCTGCGCCATCTGCTCCTCAAACGCCTTCCTATACTGCCTCGACGCCTCGCCAATCGCCCTAACCGTCGGCGCCATCATCTGATCGACCACAGTGGCGCCCCCTCCGATGGTCTTGGGGTCGAATCGCTGCCGCTTCCCCGTGCGGTTATAGTAGTCCTCGATCTGCTTCCTCCTCGCTTCGAGCAGCAGCCTCCTTTCCACGTCGGCGCTCTCGGCTACGGCCTTGATCCTGTCGAGGGATTTGTTCAGCGACTCGACCAGGCCCTGGATGTCGGCCGCCTGGCTGGGGTCCCCGGAGAGGAAGACGGTCCAGAAGTAGTGCAGGAACTCGACGGTGGTGTTGTGCGTTGCGGCAAGCGTGTCGGCGACGTCTTGCGACAGCCCGAAACTCGTCGCTTGGAGCGTGGCGAATGTGCCCGAGGGGGATGAGCCCTCGTCGGCGTGGAGGGAGCGGCGCTGGGCGATTGTGCTGAGCATGGAGGCTGTGGCGGCTTTGAGACCACTTTTGCTGCCGATGCGCGGTTGCTTGTTTGGCGCTCCGTCTTCGTCGTCGCTGTCGCTGTCCGAGTGCACGCCGATGGCCTCTTGGAGATCAAAGTCGGTGTCGGTGCTTGTCCGCAGCTCAACATCGCGCCTCAGCTTTGCAAGTACTTTGCGTGGCGACTGCCGAGAATACAACGCGGCTTCGGCCGACTTCTCGCTGCCCTTGCCGGCAAAAAATTCTTTCTGATCCCGGATTTTGAGCAGGATGCGGTTGTCTTCGGCGTCGCGCTGCAGGTCCTGCAACTGCAGCTGATTGAACGTCTCCTCGTCCATGCCAATCGGAGCGTGGGTGTCTCCATCAGCAGGTGTGATATGCGCCATCATCTTCTCGCTGATGGCGTTGCAGACCCTCATGGTCGCATTGTGTCGCTGTCGCATCTCCCTGTCCGGTCCGTTACCCTTGCGCTGACTGTGGTTCTGCTCATTGCCCTCCAGATCGATGAAGAGCGGGACGTGCGCCTGGACGGTCTGCCTCACGCGTTCCGCCTCTTCATCGATAGCGATGTATTTATCGAAATCGTGGTCATACTCGAGTGAGACTTCGTCGGTCTTCTCGCCCCGGAGATGCCTGAACAATCGACTTCGGAAGAATTTCTCCCAGAAGGTTTGCTCCGGAAGCCTGGGCACCGAGTCATCGTACAGCCGCCTGACGATCGGATGCTGCTTGAAGAGGAGCTGGAATTGCTCCTTGGTTACGTTCAGCTTTAGGGCGCCGCTCTCATCATAGCGTGGCTTGATGTTGGAGATGACGTTGACGTCTCCCTGGCTTTGACTTCGTTCGACGGCATGCGCGCGGAGCAGATGCACTCGAGAGGCCCAGAATACCCTGGTGAACTGCGTTAGGCTTATTGTCTCTGGCTTGTCTTTCAGCGCTTGCTGGAATCTTTGATTGAGAGAGGGGTCTGATTTCAACAGAGACTCCTGGAGAACATGATCTGATAAGAGACGACTGTCCTGATAGACCGGCTCATCAACCGCAGCGGGCGCAGCGGGCGACGCAGTGGCTACTGCCGCAGATGCATCCTTGGGTTTGGCTACCGGCGCGGATGCCGCCTTGAGTTTGGCGAGAGCATCTGTGAGCTTGTCCTTGATTGGGTTGAACTCCTCGCGGGCAGCGGTTGGCGAGGTGAATTTGAAGACGAAGGTCTCCGGCTCGGAAGCGGAAGGTCTCTGTACAAATACTTTGATCGATATGTTCTTGCTCGTCGGCAGGGTGGTCTGCAGATCTACAAATAGTCAACAGCGCGCCTTCATCACAAGCTACGAACTATTCAGAGCCTAAGGAAGGGCATCCATGGCATACTTGTTACGTCTGCTAGAGATATGGTAAGAGCTGGAGGGGAGCCCGGCGGTGCCGCTGGCGTCCAAGACACGCTGCGCACATCACTCGGCACCGTCAGGACTCCATCCTGCTTGTTGTAGACTGTTGACGCCCGTAACATGTTAGAAGGAGCAACGACTTCGGCGGTGATCGCAGGCCAGGCATCTCTTGATTGAAGTAACGTGAGCGCGAGAGATGACTAAGCCCGGTTCTGCCGCCGCATTGCATGTGGCAAACGTCACTAAACGATGCGGGCGATTAAAAGCACTATGGATTCATCTCGCCGCCCGTCCATCATCCTAAATTGTAGGACAACCTGCCTTCTGGATGCCCAGTGCTACAGCCGGTCGCTATATTTGCACTCGCTGTCTGCGAGCCAGACAAGCCGTCGTCGAATCCCCGACATGCCTACAGCGGCGCCGCTTTGCCTCTACGCCACGGATTCAGGCGGATGAGCCTCGACAGCATAATGGAGCTCAGAGCAAAGACAACGAGACACAGGAGAAGGACGAGGGCGCAATGTCAAAACGCCTAGCCCAGATGAGCGAAGACAGCCTCGAGACCGGCGGCCGTAGTGCGCGCAAAGCGGTCTCAGAAGCCGGCTTCGGCGAAGCCCTCCGCGCGCAACTCGAAGAACGCATCGCGTCCGCAAGCTTCAAGAGCGACAATGCCGCCGCCTTCGCACAAGCCAACCTCCCCACCAGCGCCGGCAAAGGCACCCGTGACATTGCTGGGGCCCGCCCCTGGACTGGCACCGAGACGGTCGAGGACGCCGCCCTCCGCATGCTGACCGACGCACACAAGCCGCTGCGAGTACCGGGGGGCGGCAGGACCAGGACCAGGACCATCGCGCCCAGGGCGCCGACTAAGATAGACACAGGCCGTTCGACCAGCAAGCCCTCGACCGGCGCGCGCCTGGCCAACGCCCGCGACCGCTCCAGCATTTACAGCACCATCAACCAAACCATGACTGAGTCGGAGCGGGAGCGGTTCCGCAAGGAAATGAAGGCGCGTTTCGAGCCCGCCTCGCGCGCGGTACCGGCAACGCTGCAAGGACTGGCATCGCTGGCCAACGAGCGCATCGAGGACGCGATAGCCCGGGGCCAGTTCAAGAACCTGCCGCGCGGACAGAAGATCGAGCGAGACTACAACGCCTCGAGTCCGTTTCTGGACACCACGGAGTATTTCATGAACAAGATCATCCAGAAGCAGGATATCGTGCCGCCGTGGATCGAGAAGCAGCAGGAGCTGGTCAGCACGGCGAACAAGTTCCGCGCGAGACTTAGGAACGATTGGAAGAGGCATGCGGCGAGGGTTATCGCGAGTAGGGGCGGGAGTCTGGAAAGTCAGCTGGCGAGGGCGAGGGAATACGCCGCCGCGGAGGCGGTGGTGAATCCGGTGAAGAGGAAGCAGGAGACGATCAACACGGTCGACGAGGGCGGGCAGATGAGCCAGATAACGCTGGCGGGAGAACTCAAGTCTGCAGCTTCAGAAGCAGGCGTGTTATCGTCGCCATCAACAGAGGAGAAGATTACCATCACCGAGATGCCCGTGTCAGACGACGGCTCGCCGACAACGCCAGCATCGCCAGAGACGCCGAACGCCTCAATCACAGTAACGCAGACCACACCGTCAGCCACTGCCGCCGCGCCTGACGTCGTAAACGTCATAGCCCAGCCCTTCCGCGACCCCTCCTGGCTCGCAACTGAGTCCTCCTATCTCAACCTTGCAATCAACAATCTCAACTCCCTAACCCGTAATTACAACCTCATGGCACCCAACCTCGCCAAGAAGCCCTACTACAATCTCGAGCGTGAGCTGCGGTCCTGCTACGCGGACGTGGCACCGCAGCTAGTCGACGCGATCAGGGAGCGCGCGCTGGCGCCCAAGGTTAAGGTTGAGATTGTGGGTCATAGACCGGGCGGCGTAATGGAGAAGTTTGCGGGGGGGAAGGCACGCGTGCATGATGAGAGGACGGCGAAGAGGTATGGGTTCAAGGAGTTTTGGAGGGACTTGTTTGATAATGGGAAGTGAGGGGCCCTGATATGTGCTTGTGTGGCTAGGTGGCGGGGACGCAGCTGAGCACCCTTCCTGCTTGTTGTGACCATACATTTGAAGAATCGACCTTTATTCGAGCCTGTTGGAAACCCATTAGTCCCGCGATGCACTTGAGAGACTCAGGAGGGCCAGAGTGGAGGTGGGCCTGGCATGTGGCAATGGGAATGGAAGGGCGCTGCAACGTGAATTCTTGGTATTAATATCAGCCCACCATCACGTGACTGCAACTCCATATGCCGATTCACTTGCGGTAGTCCGGTCTGGAACAGTCTTCAGACTGCATGTGTGATCAATTCGGCATTGAGTAGGCAAAGAACCGCAGAGCTCAGAGTACTACTATTCTGGCTGTGCCGATAAGATTTGGAATAACATGCCAGCCACAGTCACGCAGACCGTGCTACTGGATGTTCTGATTGCCCTGCATTGTAGATATATTAAATGTGACTCGTTACAGTTCGGCTATGGTATGATCACGAAGACCTACAGGCGATCGTACATTTGGAATTGTGGACTATTCCGCTGCGTATGACGGGTAGTCGAGTACTAAAGAAGTGCACCTCCTTTGTCGGCAGTTTCATCTTCTCCATCACATGCTTTCATATCAACGTCGCTAGTGCCCTTCTTGCTTGTAACCGAGAATATATTGCTGTCGAATGCAGATTGAAATCTCGAATGCCCCGTCCCTCTTTACAAGACCTTTTCCTTCGTGTTAGAGACCTACGCTCCCATCCCACCCTTCCTCCTGCTTCACGTCTATGAATGAGCTTGGAACACATGTCTGGTCTGAACTTGCCTCGTTTCTCCTTTCAGCTCGAAGACAGAAATATCAACGTCTTCACTCATCTCGACCATGCACCGGGAAAGCTCCGCTGGACCGCCGAAGCGTCTCCGCCGACATGAGCTGGGCAGAACTACCTCGAGCAAGACTTTCCCTTGGTCTTTGGTCAGACGACGGAGGGACTGTTGGTCGAAGTGAGTTCTGTAACGCGAAAGCTGAGCTCAAAGACTTTCTGAGCAGCTGGCGCACTTTTTCCGCCAGCGAGTAAGATATTACAAAACAACAGCGCGAGCGAAACAACACATCGAGAAGGCAGACATGCAGAAAGAACAGGTCGTCAAACGGCATCCACTGCCTATACCCCATAAGAACTCCAGGGCAATCAATGTTCCAGCCAACTTAGCAACAGCCGGTGACATGAAGAGCAATCGCAGGAAATAGTGTCGAAATGTCGCTCGATACCGCAAAGAACCTCCGGAATTGATGATGCTATAAGCCTTTCGGCTACATTAAACGGCCGTCTCACGCTCATCGATAAACAAGTGAAGCTGCACAACGTCAGACCTGGTTCCACGAGATTACGAGCGACTTACGCACCACCACTGTGTTGCTCTCAATCCCTTTCTTCAGGCATTCCTGACCGGGTCCCAGTATTCGCCTGGACTTCTGTCAGTATAGCTGCTCGCTTGAATCGCATAGTCGAACAGCCGTCGTAAGCGACCCCAGCCGCTCTCAGTTGACCCCGGAACTATCGGCCTTTCACTCTGCAAGGGCATCACATGACATCTGGTTACAGGCCTCGTTCAATCCATCGGCAATGAAGCAGAGCAGCAGTGGTCTACGTACCGGCACGGCCGCTCGCCTCACTTCCATCTCTCGACTGCGGATCTGCCGGAGGACTTTCAGAGGGCGAAGACCGAGGGCGTCTGTTCCGATTATCCCTGTATCGGAACACATGCCACAGGCACCACCTGATGACCCAGTTGTCTTCATTAGGTCCATCCCTGAAGCGACCAAGGTCATATATGGGTCGGGTCATCGGACTAGCTAAGGAGTAAATTCGGAGGACCTCCTGGTGCATGGCCGTCTCCGTTATCTGATTCGAAGAGTAGGGGGGTTGGGGGACGCTGCCAGCTACTGTCAGATTGTGCGGCGTCTGACTTATGCGTTGCAGGCCCGCAACAGCCTCGTCCTGTGTGCATCGTTAGGATCAGACGATCACCTGATGTACGATTGGACCCGTACCTTCATCATGTTGTACACCCGTCTGACAGCTTCGTTGTCTTCCGAGAGCCCTAGATGTCGTAGGAATTCTTTCTTGGACTTGCTGGGGGCCAGTTTGGGGAGAGCCATCTCTTCTTGTCTATTCAGCAACTGGTGAGTCTACCTGACCGGACTGGTGGTAACAACTACACTTCGATATCCTCCAAGACAGGGAGTCAGAAATCTCGACAATATTCTACTCCGAATCCAGCAACACTAATAGCCTGGAACGATTTCGCAAACAACCCCCGTCGGTGTCGAGATAGGTCCGGTTTGAACAGTATCCTCAACCCAGTTTTTGTCTGATGCGGGAAGATTACCATTAATGAGGGTGCTGCCGTTGCTTCCGCCAACCAAAACCGCCTGATCCACATTAGGGCTTTCTGCAGGATCACAACGGCACAGACTTCACTTCTTTACTGCCATTGACGACAACGGGCGTCCTCGCAGACGAGCCAACGGTCGTGTTCCTGCGCATCCTCATGGCTATACACGGAAGTGGGCTGACAATAGCCGCATATTGAGTTCCACACTCCAGTGGCGCACGCCAATGTCTCTGACAATTACTAGCGGATTTTGCAACAACCCGACGAACTCTATGTACTCATCTACCTACTGGGGAGGTCCTGGACGGCGGCTCGGCTCTGCCGATTTGCCAGTTAGTCGCGGAAGCTGGAACCCTGCTTTCCTCCCGTAAGTAGTATTGGGTTGGACATTCGACGACATTGGGCCGCGGGCAGGAGGTAAACCGGACTGTCAGGTTGCTTTCCCCGCCCAAAAACCCGGTTGACAGTCTCACAATGGCGCAATGACTAGCATGCTTCCAAGGCCCAGCACAAAGGTAATGGGAATGCCACATCTCGCCTTCCTGCCTCTTGGGGCGACGCTCTGGCGGAGTACGGGCTCATGGGGTTTTCAGAAGGCCGCTGCGAATTTACGGCCGTACGCTGTGTTTTCAGGCAAGAACCTCCGCACCCGCTGTGCGGTCGTTGTGCGACGCGAACACATGGATGTCAGGTAACGTCAAGCCTTGCAGCAGCCGGCTGCTTCCAACCGTCCCACGCGACGATGCATGGATGCCACGAGGGAGTTTCGCCGTCACCTGGATTCAAAAGATGGTCGAACCAACGGGACACTAAAGCCACTAAGCCATCACCGAGCGAGGCCTTTCTGCGACCTCTTGCATCGGGTCGGTCAGGGATCAACCGTTCTTCTCTGAACCCGGCTAATGCGCTGTCCTAGCGACCATCAGCTGGGCGGATTCAAAATCAGACGGCATGTTGCTCCGATGCCTGCCGCCGCCATCGTTAACCGGGAGGCAGAACAGCTCCTGCACGCTGGAGACAGATGTGCGTCGGCGGTGGCGCAGCACTCATGCTTGGCACGGATGTTTCCATGATCTGAAGACTTCTGGAATCATGCAGGACACAGCGCAGAATGCATTATGAGGTGGTTGGGTGCGCCACAAAGAGAGAAGCGGGCGCCCCGAGTCGAACGTGTGGACCACCTCGAGCGCCACAGAACGCACTGGACATGTGTTGAAGGCTCCGGCTGCCGCAAGCTTCCGCAGAACAACCATTCATCACCCCACAGGAACTGCAAGCCTGTCAACACTAGCGGTCGATAGTGCAAGCCTGACGCAGCAGAGGCTCGTCTGTAAACCGTTATCAGCACCGTTCTGCACACCGTCTCTTTCAAGCTGAATTCTTGTCTGCATGGTGGCTCATTCTCCACGTGGCCCTCAATCCAACGCTTGCGGGGGGCTTCCAAGAAGCGGGATAGTCCTGCGTCTTCTCGGAGGAGCCCCCATCCCGCCCTTAACGCCTCACACGTCCGCCTCCATAAGCGTCAAGACCGTCATCTACAAACAGCCCGTGGAGGTTCAACGCTCGTCCGATCGTGCTGAATCTCGCCCTTCATTGATCATGACAGCAGCATGCACTTCGGAGTTGGCGGCGACGAAATTACCGCACGGTAAGTCAAACCACAGAGTCAGCCGAACCTTCATCCGATGAAGCCATGGACCTGGTAGAAGCACAGTTACGATGGATCGGCTCTGGAACCATTGTGGCAGCTCCGAAGGGAATTAAGGCGCCGTAACCGCGCGGCCTTGATCCTGTGGAGGTCCATTTAGCCGAAACCCTAAGAGCCGCTTGTCAGATCCAATTCTGCATGTGCGCAAGGATAACCCGGAATCCGTCCCATTGTCATGGTATCGTACTCGGTCGGCTGAGGCGCTAGTCTCGCGTGGTATCCAACTCTATTCGCTGGAACTCGAACAACGTGCCTATGATCTGCAAAGGTGCATGTCAAACGAGCCGTGGGCGGGCTGTGGGGCGGACCGCCGGCCTGCAACGTGGTAACGTTGGACTGACAAGCTTTGGAAGAATTTCAAAATACAAACTTCGCAGTCGCTAGCCGAACGCACAGTAGGCTCGCTCGCCGGTGTCTTCCTCGTGGCTGATAAATTCTGCATGGCCGACTCCAGAGGGCAACGAATAGCGAAAGCCCATGAGCTGATATTCGCATGTTCCTTCGGCTTCGATACCCAGGGTTCCATGTCACTGGAAAGGGCCTAGAATCATCCATATCGCCTACGGACACGTCTTCTGTGGCCTCGGCTCTCGGCGCAGGACTGTGGCAGCTTCAGTCCCCGGATTACCCGCTATCTCGACATCTTTTGTCTGCCGATCTGATATCCGACGACCAGATCCTCGAACCTCTCTGGCGCATTCAATAGTCTGTGCATGAGCGACGTCGGCAGCTCATGCTTACAGTCAACGGGCCGAGGGCATCAATACGTCCACTGCCTCAACTCCTCCATGATGTACTGAGGCAGGTCTATTTACAGCTTGACGAGCATTATGCCTGTAAATTAACGCAGAGTGCACCCAGTGATTCAGCCCTGAGTTTACCTGTGGGACTATCCATGCAGTCTGCTATCTTCAACCGTTCTCGTGGTGAACTTGCTACAAGGCGATAGATGCTCTAGCGGCAGATCATGTTTCTCTCACTCATCTCATACCGTCGAAAGCCATCCTGTAAACAAGCGGTGGTATCAATCGCTGCTCTTGCCCTAGTTGAACCCTCTGAGAGGCACTTGAAGCGGCATTCATCCGGAGTCACATTTCAGTAGTTGAAGCTGCGGCGCCTCGAGCTCGTTTCGAAGCGCTAAACAATGTAGGTGTTGTAGGCCGACGTACCGCCACAGGATGCCTCGAGATGCCTTCCAACCCAGTAAGGCCCGTGATGTGGTCCACGACTTGTTTCTTGGCTTACGTGCGGCAGTATTTACGGCCTGTGGAAAGTGCTTTCCTCAGAATCCACTTCGTGACTGCCATTTTTCACACTCTGCAACAACACAACAACGAAACCATGGCAGTGGCAGGTGCGATACACGCAGGCGTGGCAAACGCCAGAGGAGCCTTCGTGGTTCTTCAAAGGCTTCTCCCCACCTCAAATTCATTAGCACCGTATCGACGATAGCCTTCTGAAAAATATACATCATCACGCAGGTATACGGTATGTCTCTATCGCATCTGACAGAAGTGCCGCTCGGAGACAGAAGCAACGCACGTAGTCCTCTGCCGGCTCCGAGACGCCTATATCCGCGCCTCGGTTCTTCGGAAGCTACACCGAGCCAGCATAGTTCGCTTTACGATGCCGGATATTGCCAGTCGGTCGAGCGTGCCACGGATTCAAGCGACGACAGACCTCAGGCGCCCGAACAAGATTTAATCGCAGCGGTAAGTCAAGTCCGAAGTCCCACCAGCAACAAGGTAAACGAAGCGCACCTACCTTTTTATAGGCCTGATAATATTTTATTGCCCTTACGCTGACCTTTCACAGCCTTCAGAACCACAGCAAAGGCTTGGTGTGAGCCTAGCCGTGCGATTTACGAACCGCCCCAATGGCACGCCGCTCGCCACGATCAAAGAACAGAATTCGCGTGCAACACTGAAGACACAACAGTCCTTCCCGACCTCTATGAGTCGTTTCATGCCTAGGCGAAAGCTCTCTAAAAGTCTCGATGAGGTTGGCTTGCGTGAGACTCGTAAGATCAGATCGGACACCTCCCAGCAGTCGACGGCTCCGGCAGGAGACTTCACGAGGCTGCTTGCGCCTTCACTACCGCCCCTAATCCGCACAAAGACACCACCAGGAGCTCCTCGTTGGCCGGGTGACCTACCGCCCGCGCAAGCGCAGTCGGCTCCTAGAGACTTCTGGGCTTCCGTTCGTCACTTTTTCGCACCGCCTCAGCCGCCTCGGCGACCCCAGCGGAGGGGCAGGGCATACTGGCAACCTCCAAGAAGTGCACACAACTCGTCACGATTAGGACCACTGGAAAGTCATCCGTTCTATCGCGCTTCGGTTGCTGTGCCTGGCAGCTGGCCTGACGACGCAGCAGATGGCCTAGCGCCTGCAGCAGTGCCCTATGCTTCTCCTACGGCTGCCACGAACTCTCTCGAGGCACTAGCTTCAAGGTGCGATAATCAGCAGCCTACCACCGACGGCTTCACTCAAAGCCCGCCGCAAGCTTCGCACCAACCACCGATTTCCGCAACCCGCAGCAGAGACGACCTCTCCTCCCGCTACACCGCCTCCGGCATCCCGATCTACCGCACCTCGGCCTCCTCCCTCCAGAAGCTCGACGCGCAGACCCAGCGTAGCATCTCCGGCAGTAGCACCAGCTCGCGCCGCGGCCCCGCGGTCTCGGCGCCTACGAAAGCGCGCCTGCCGCGTAATCCTGGTTCCCTGGACAGCAGGAGCCGTTCCGCGCCAACCCAGCCGGCCGAGCCTACGGCCACAGTGGAGCTCCAGCGGATCGACTCCGCTGCTTTGGGCGCGCTGCTCCCCATCGCGGCCGCCGAGGGCATCGTGCGCGTAAGGGCGCTTGAGCGGGGGGATCCCGACCCGCTGGCGCTGGGGTCTGCGGTCCCGTCACCATCGCCACGAGGATTGCCAGAGCGCCCACCCGCACCAGGTGTCCTCGAGCGCGAAGACACGGCACGCTCCACGGTGGTGGAGTTGCCGCTCTTGGAGCGCTGCTCGGGTGACAGACCGGACCGCGTGACTAGGTCGCGGAGCCATGATCCGAGCGTGCTGAGAGCAGAAGACGTGCATGCGGCTATTGTGAGGAGGAGTAGGGCGGAGACGGGGATGAATCGGGGAAGCAGTCGGAGGAGTGGTGGGGCGGGGCCACGGAGGGCGGATTGGGAGCCTGGTGAGGTGAGTGGTTCTTATGAGACGTGCTGGAGGTTGCGGTGGGAGCGCGGGTGGGGACTCGTGGGGCCGTCGATGGTGCTGCCGGATGGTTGTTTGGCGCCTGCTTGGGAGTTGCGTTTCTGATGGTGGAGAGGAATTGAACCTGCTGGCACGATGGGTATGGCTTTGCGTCTGGCTAATCCCTTCCCAGGCGACGGCAGCAGGAGAAGATGGGAACCAGGCGAAGTCTAGATGGAGCGGCGTGGTTGGCAGGGTGGTCAGGAGCTGCTTTTGTCAACCTGATTGAAAGGGCTGTGACGTTCGGATACTGGTGCTGACATTGTTCGCGAAGCAAGACCTAGCTATCTTTGGAGCAATGAGCATCGAATGATACAGTCAGGTTCCCAGAACTGCTATTATTCTGAATGTAAGAAGTGGCCTTTACTTTGTATGCGACGGAGCAACGTACTGTGCTGTGAGGTAGGAATAGTATTGCAATCGGCTGGTAACAATAACACCAGTATTAAGCGTAGACGCCCCGCCCTGATGGCTAAGGAAGCTTTAGACTGCTGAAGTTTTATCTGCATCGATACTGCCCCAGTCTTGGTGACTCGAAAAGGTGATGCAGTGTATCTACTTACTACTCGAGTGACTGGGGTACTGTCCCACTTCCAAAGCTTAGCCTCATGAGTTGGGCGGCCGTCGAAGGTCAAGAGGTACCAGTAACATGCTAGTGCGACTAACATGATTGTGAGGATATTTATCGTATAGTCGACAATTTTCTATCGGTCGATGTCGTATAGTGGTTAGTACAAGACGTTGTGGCCGTCTAGACCCAGGTTCGGTAAGCTTAGTGTTCGATCTCGTTCCAGCACGACCTAATTCTAATAAACATACAGATTCCTGGCATCGACAAGATGCCATGTTGACCCCACACTTTTTTTCTACTTCTGTTCTTGTTCACTGTGTGGCCTATCCACTCGTCAAAGAAGTTTGAGTGAATACCTTTTTAATCTTGTGCGTCATGAGAACAGGCCTATCGACGATGACTTCGCCGACAGAACAACTAAGCTAGCTTAATAAAGTGTGCGGCCAGCCCGATCACACCTGCCCTTGGACGTGTACAGAGCATTCCCAGGCACGTAATGGAGAAGATTATACAGTGGAATTATGCTTGTGCCCCACCTCCTAGAATAATAACGATCATGGACGCAGGTTCCATGCAATGGTAACAGGTACCCGAGACATAATCATTCAATGTAAGGATATGTCAAATTACGTCCTGGTGGGGAAAGGTAGCGCGAGAAGCGCAGACTTTCTCTATTCATTACACACGATTTAGGATTCTACAAGCCGTCACTTTTTCTCCAAGACGCCCTGTGAGCCCCACGGTGCTCTCCATTCATGCGAACAAGTTCATTTCGGACCGTACCCATCCTAGAGAAAACCATACTACATTGCAGGTAGAACCCTAGAACCAATAGGTCCAGTTCCAGTTCATACCAACCCGGCAAACGCACAGCTCTGACGCTCGGAAGCAACCATCCCGTCCGTCTACGCGAAGTAACTCTTCCACAGCACGCCCTCCAGATCTTCCAGCTGCTCTGGTTCAAAGGCCTGCAGCACAAATTAGTCTCACCGCCTCCTCGTAGAAATCGGAACCAAACTCACCTTGACATCCACATGCCAAGTATCCTGCCTCGTCTTCTTAAAGTCCGCCAAGGTCTGCTTGACGCTCTTCCCCACCACACCCGGATCCCCCGCCGCCCTTGACCCCAGCGTAGCCAGCACCTCCGGCAGCCAACTCGGCGGCGGGCTCGTATACGGAAACGCCTGGACCAGGGCCCCGAGCCCCAGCACAGCCGCATGTCGCGTCAGCACCAGCTTATTCTGCTCTGGCGTCGGTGTGCCTGGGGCGCGGCTCGCCAGGCGCTTGGGCAGGGGGTTCTTCTTGAGCGTGGTTGTGAATTTCTCGCGGAGGGATTCCACGACCTGATTGCGGAGCGCGAGGGGCGAGCAGCGGATCATGCCTGATAAGGTGGTCGAGGCACCGAGCCGCACCTCGTGCTGCGCGTCGCCGAGCATGTCGGCCACGCAATCGAACATGTTGCGCTGGGTATCCTCGCTCATGAGGAAGAGCCGGCGGAAGTAGACGACTTGGATGTTGATCAGGATGCGCAGGCGCTGGTGCCAGGAGGGTGAAGTACGCCCGATGCGGATGAGGGCCGCGATGAAGGCTTCGTCTTCGCCTGCGCGGTGCGGGATGTTGGGCAGGTGGCGGAAGACGTGGTAAGCGAGGGCTTGGAGCTCGGGGTCTTCTTTGATGTCCATCATGTGCAGGAGCTGCTGGAGGAAGACGGAGGGGAAGAGAGGGACCAGCTGCGTGCATTCGTAGGAGGAGAGGGTGGCGTCGAGCCAGATAAGGACGGTTTTGCTGGCCATGGTGTAGGGGGTTGGCTGCTGGTCGCCGGGCTTGCGCTGGAGGCGCCAGGCTTCGAGGCGGTCGAAGACGGAGGTGGTCATGGCAGTGTCGGCTAAAGTGAGCTGGTAAGGACGGAGACCGACCGATGAGGAGGAGTTGTTGGCGGTGATCAACGCCTCGACGCTCGGGAAGGATTCGTGGTATCTGGTTCGTTGGATGCCGGCTATCACTTGCCCCATGACCTCGCGGACGCCCTTGTATGGATGGTCAAGATGGTTCATGAAATCCTCGAGAATAGGTTTCTCTAGCTGAAAGTGCCAGCCGGCATCAGCAACGACAAGGTTTAGCATTTGTATCTTGGAGCTCTCCTTGAAAGCCGCATTAGAGGTCATATCGAGCCGGAAGTCCGTGAGCCACTCAACCAAGGGCCAATTGCGTCGGACGTCTTTGCCAGACAGTACCAAGTGCAGGAAGGTGTTCCAGTACGACGAGTTCTCCGGTGTCAGGCCATCCTGGAAGATGCCTCGGACAATGGGAAACACGTAATCCCACACTGCCATTCGCTGCTCGGAGGACAAGTCGTGCGCCTCGCACAGCATGGCCCCGAAGATCTCAGCAGTGGCCCTGTGCTGGTGTTTGTCACTGCCGTCTGCGTACACAGACTGAGTCAAATCCTTGATGTCCTCAAAAGTGGCTGTAGTAAGCCCTTGGAACATAAGGTCGAACGCGCCAGTCAGCGTCATCGCACTCGACATGCGGAAGCGGTCGGCGCCGTGATCTCTTGGCTCCTGCTTCATGTATGCAAAGTAGGTCGAGAACCAATGGCGGTCCATGATCTTGCCGATCTGTTTCCGAATCTTCATCTCGAGCTTGTCATAGTTGTACTCTTGAGGCTCAATTGTGTAGGCCGGCATCTTCTTATCCCAAACAAGCCACCCAGGATAGTCATGGTCGACGTAGTACTTCGCTTCTGGCTTAGCAAAGCTGGACAAGAAATCCTTAGTCCAGTTCGGGTCCTCGGACCGAGTCGGCACCTCAATCTTGTCTGGAATGCTTTCCTCTTGGAGCAAGTACTTCTTGTAGTCGTGGTTGGTAAGACACCGGGTCTGTACAAGCGCGAAGATGCCAATAAGCCCTCCTGCATAAAGACCGCGCAAGCTAGGATGCGGATCGATCGAGCCTCTAGTGACAAGGTCGATCATGCCTTCAGACGCCACGGAATCGTATCGCATACTGAGACTGATGACGATAGTAGCAGTTCGGCTTGCCTTCTTCCAGTGCGATGTCCTTCCCATCTCTACAAGATCTGCAGACAGTTCCGCCTTCTTGCTCTCGACCTTTGTCCGCTTCCTCTTGATAGTGTTTCTCTTCTTCTCTATTCTTGACTTGACCTTCTCGGCTTCATCCTCAAGAAAGACGGAAGCTATCGACTCAACTGTGTCTTGGTCGAGCAAGACAAGACGCTCTAGGGGCTTCGCCATATCCATGATCTGGAAAGTGGCGTTTGCGGCAAGCTTCTGTATCGACGGCTTGTCGGCCTCGGTGACATCTATGAAAGACTTGATGAGTGTCGGCGTGAATCGCCAGTCTCTGCCAATTGTCTTCGCCAGGCTGCCAAATAATAGTGAGAATATTGCGCCCTTGATTCGGGGGTAATCGTTGTCCTTGACAGCCTTGCCGAAAGCTTCAAGCAGCGGAGGAATTACAAGCGGTCGCGCTCCAATTATGCACTTGACAGCCGATTCGCCGGCAGTCTGCGCAGTCCGCCTAACTTCAGTGTATATAGAGACACTGGACTCCGCCAGATCCAATAGGAGCTGCTTGTCAAGCTCGGATTTCGGCCTGGGAGTTGCGTTGTGGCGCAGTCGTTGAAGGTGGTAGACATTCGCCCGGCGTACAAGTAATGGCCTTGGGTACTGCTTACGGGTTCCGGTGAACTTGAACGGAGCTATGTCCGCAGCGAGTAGACGTGTTACCCGATCGAGCACGTGTGCGGAGCGTTCAATACCGACATCGACGAACCACGAGCGATATGCGTTGTATAGAGAGCTGTAGCAGGTCACTTCTTCCACTCCCTTCTCTATTAAGAAAGCATGGACTCGATGAAAAGCCTTGCCCATAGCGTCCCGGAGACGGTGGATCATACGATACTGCTCGCTGTCCCGGTCCAAAGGATAGCCGGTATTGTACTGGAACACCGTCTTCCCCTCTTCGTCGTCTCCATCGCCCAGAGTCAGCTCGTCGGTGTCATCGTTCCCCTTTTCGTCAGACTGTGGACTGTCGTGCATCTCCACATCACCGTTGACGGCAACAGCGCTAGAAGCGTCGTATCGCGCATCAAACAGAACAGAGACACCGGACAGCAGTAGCCGTATGAGGACGAGGTTGCGAGACACCTCATCCGTCCAATCTTTCGCCTTGCCGACGCGCTTTACTGGAGGGTCGTCACTGGTGAGCGCGTTGAGCATGTCAATTGCCTTGGTTCCTTCCGACTGAAACAGCTCAATCGCAAAGTCAAGCGCGTCCTTTGTCGGTACATGCCATTCAGGCCGGATTTTCTTGGGATCCGTAAACCTGCCCCAGTGGCCGCTAGTTATACCCATCTGCACCTCTTCAGGCTCGTACAAGGCGTAATCCGTGGTATACGTGACAGTCAGATTGAGTAGAAGATGGTGGATGAAGTTCGAGATGTGGACGGTTGGGATTCCCCTGCATCGCTCTTGCATGAATGCCGCAATGTCAAGCAGCTCTTGCTTGTATTTCAGGACCTCGTCACCAACATGTACAACGCACATGCTCAGCAAGCTGATGTTCCAAGTCAGACCTCTATCCCTAGGTAACACCTCAGTTCCAGTGGTCCGTGTTGATCCGGCTCCATTATCCTCTATTTCAGTGCGGATGCTCGAGATCAGTTCCGGCATAAGACGCCTCAGAGACTTCTCGGGATTGATCTTGACAAGCGCATTGCAAATGAAGGCCATCGCGTCTCTCGCCTGGTGGATGACATGGTTGCCTACAAAGTGCGCAATCTTATCAAGCGCAAGATCGAAGAGCTCCGGAGAAAGCGCGGCAAGAAAGGGGGTGAAACAGGCGGGCAGGCTGTTGATGACGTTCTCTTCGGGTGATCCGCTACGGACCCTGGAGGCGTCTGGTAGATTCTCGAGCAGGGTGAAGATGCGGCCAAGGAACGATATTATGAATTCTGGTAATGCTGTTGTTGAGGACCGCAGGATCATCTCTTCTTCATGGTCGGTCAGCTCCGTCTCGTAGTCAATCTCGATATCGGCTCCCTCGGTTTCTAGCCTCTCGACCTGAGCTGTGATCCAGCGCATGGCGACGCCAGTATCGTGGCCCTCCGAGGGAGTTTCTGTGCCATCTCCATCCTCAAGATTGTCAGTGGCGCGCTTCGGCTTCCGCTCTTGCGTAAGGTCAACAAACGGGACTTGGTAAGCTATCGCTTGGATGAATGCAAGCGTGTGCATAGTCTTGTCCAGGTCATTGGCATCTATGCCGGGTAATGCAAGCCCCAGAAGCGTCGTGATATGACATCGGTATCCCTTGCTTCTTGCCATGACCTTCGACAGCATTTGAAGAGATCGTATGGAAGTGATTGTCCGATGTACTTCTACTAGACCTTGCATGGCAGGGTATATGCGCTGCAGAGCGCCCGGGAGGATTAAGTTGGGCTCAAGGAATGCAAGGCTCTGAAGTGTCGACAAGGAGAAGGTGATAGCGGTGCTGCTTTTCGCAAAGATGCCCATGAAGATGACCTCACGCATGCAGAGCACGAAGCGCTTCTTGACCGCATCATTCAGCCTCCGCTCCTCGGGCACTTCCATCTCGCCATTGCGCTCGCGGTTCCACCGCATGACAAAGAAGTCCGTTAAGTAGTAGGTGAGTTGGGACAACGGCTTTGTCCAGGATCCCGAATTTGACGGGTGGAAGAATGTCTCGATAGCCTCTATCAGACCTTCCAGCTTCGAAAGGATCGAGTCTGGTTTTTCCGCGCAGGCCGGAGAAAGCGACATGATTATCCATCTTGCGATATGATGGGCAGATGGGTGCTTTCTATCGTCGCGGTTGAGCAACAGCGCCAAGCCGGCAGAGAGATCGACCGTGCTGCTATATGGAGAAGTTGCTTGACCAACAGGGATGTCGAGCAGTCTGAGAACGGCGGTGAATATCAAAGAGGACTGTTCGCCGGTGAAAATGCCGTACTCTGAGTACGAGATGTGTGGCGCAGACAGCGAGTCTCGCGCCAACCGGGAAAAGATGTCGATGAAATGAACATCGAACTGCTTTGATCTGCCGACAAGAGACCATAGATGGAAGAACGTCGGCAGATAGTACTGCGGCTGTAGCTCGGGTTTGTCGGGGGGAGGAGCAGTCGTAGGCAACAAGAGATTAAGCAAGCCTGCCACAACATACGCAGTCTCCGTGAAGGAGGTGCTGAAGTAGGACAGAAACTCTTTCAGCATTTCCGGTATCTCATTGGGATCAAAGAACAGCTGAGAGAATGTGCTGAGCTTGGTTAATGTCCGGATGTTGCGCCTGATGCTGGCCGTGTGAGACGCTCCGCCCTCCGCAGGAAGCACGAAGTTCTTGAGCTCCTTGTAGAGTGGTCTCCAGTCTAGGGTGAGGTCCCTCACGGGTCGGAGATAGTGCTTTCGCTTTGTCAACACCATGAACATGCTGGCGAATCGCTCAGCCACCACATAGTCCAGCCCAGGAGCCAGAGCCATCTCGTAGTAGAGCTTTACCAGCTTCACTCGTGTCTCCCAAGGGAGGTCGAACTTAAGTGACATCCATCCTCGAATCTCGCGCGTCCAGTGCACCGCACCGGGCGAGAAATCGCCTGCTGAGACGGCAATATACAGGTGTTTTATGCACGTGTCCAGGTTTGCCAGCCTCTCCGCATGGTCCTCGACTGGGTACGGCAGGTATTCCGAGTATGGGAAGGTTCGGGGCCGGCCGCGACGTGACTGCCTCTCTTGATCTTGCCCGTTTACTCCGCCATTTACCTCCGTCCAGTCGCCGCCTGGAGATGTCGCGCGTGAGATATCGTTACCGGCCGGTCCATCTAGCGCGCTAATTAGCGCCGCCAGCCTGTCGTTCGCCATGATGTGGGATCAGAATCGGATATTCGCAGATGTTCAAGATGTAGAGATGATAGGGATGGCAAAACGAGTGTCCGCTGGTAGGGGAAGCAGGAGATGCGGCGAAGTTCGGCGAGGAAGGTGTTGTCGTTGCCTCTAGCTACGGCAAGAGCGCATAAAAGGCACTACTGCGCCACATGTCAGTCGAGGCGGCGATGGTTGTCTATTGGACTGCTTACAAAACACACTTGATAGCGAAGGTAGAGCTCCAGAAGCTCGTGACACGCCCTGGCAAGCTTTAGAGAAAGTAGTCCTCGGGTCCCTGGTCGTCCTGGAGATCTTGTAGGCTCCCATGAACTATTCGTTCCTCTGTATGCGGGCCGCCGTCCGATGTCTGTGGCCGGGACCAGTACCAAAGTCTCGAGGCTGTAAGGTTCGGTAGCGCTTCGAAGGACGGGAGCTTTGACGCCAAGCGGAGAAGAGCCGAGCGTTGCTTGTCACCCAAACCCCTACTACTTTAAGCACCACTGGGATGGGCCAGGCACAACACAGGATTCAAGATATGGCGAGACAGCTACGGTTGTGTTTGCAGACAGGAGATCTAACAACCCAACGAAGGTCCGTAGCAGTCCGGCGTGAGACTGTGCAATGTCGTGCAGCAGGAAGCAAGGCTGTGCCTCTTTAAGTACCAAAGTCTACGGGGATCTTCGCCAGGCATAAACGGTACGCAATCGCCTTCAGAAAAGGTACAGGCGCCCTGGCTTCGTCACGATCCATTGCCTGGGTGACAAATCTCCCACGTGAATCTGCCAGCTACTTGTGCTTGCCATTCTCTTGTTTGGCCTTCACCGAGATACTTTGAGCTTCTATGCCCCCAGTCTGACTGAGTCACGCATTTCTCGCGACGCGTTCCGGCAGATGCGCGTCGCGACAACGAGCTTCCTGTACCTAGAATCACTCAGTTAGCCCAACACGTAGCTCTTTAATCGCTCGCAGTACCGAGATCGTCGGTCTTGCTCGCTTCACACCAACATCGAAAACGACGCCTGCCAATTCACAATGGGAGGCTACTACGACATCGACGCCATCCTCACTGACGCGCAGGTAGTAACCTCCCCATACGCGGTGGCAAGCTTGGTCATGGACTAAAAACACACGACAGAAAGTCCCGTGCACCTTTGAGCTCACCGTGCCCGGCTTGGGCTATCTCGACGGCAATGTGGGCGGCGATGTAAGGCTTCATGAACTGCTCGCGTGACTTCGACAGGGGTAGCTCATGAGGCGGAGGATAGATGAAGCAGGGCGGGAAAGTGGAGCTTCCTCTGTGGCTTGGGGAGATGCTGGCCGTTAGGTAAGTCCTAGGTTCCTGAGTGCACGTCGGACGCCGCATTCCCATGTTCAGAGTTTCCTTCCCTTCGCTTGCTCATTCGGCCGGTTCTCGTTATGCCAGGGCCGGCTGTGATTTCAGACCTTCTCAGGTTCTCCTGCAGCCTGAGGCTCTATCTTGTACGTTTCTTACTCGGGCGTCACTCAATCTCTCTTGTACACATTGTCATCCTTCTCCAGTTATTCCCCCTCCTTGCGCTTCCTCCAACCCACATAACCCTTATCTAAACATCATACTCGCCTTTCCCTGCCCTCCCATATGCTCCATCCTTCCACAATAACCCCAAGCTAACCCCCACAGCCAAGGCCCCACGCCCCTCCTCACCCTCGACCTTCCCACTAGCCTCTCTCCCCGCGTCCTCAACGCTCTGAAAGCCGACCCGCGGACCGTCGATCTCCGAGCCCTCGCAGCGCACTTCTACGCTCTCGGCGCGCGCATGCTCGAACTTTTCGAAGAAGAGGAGGTTGGGGATGTGTTGAGTGAGGTACGTCTATGCCGTCGTAGTTGTTTGCTCTGGATACGATGCTCTCGTGCTTCCAACACCCACCACACCGTCCGCCTCGGCCCGACGTAGCTGCTAACAACAAGATGTGATGCAGACGTTCAAACAACGCGCAGCCGTTCTCGCGGACCAGGCGCACAACCCCCGCGGCGCCATGGGCGAGGGCGCTGATTTTTTGCGCGGCCTCGATGAGCAGGAGCGACGGCGTGAGTCTGTTCCTTTCACTCTGTTTTCAGTCGATCAACCCATGAGAAGACCCACAAGCAGACTTCTAACCGCACGGTGTACGGAACAGTATTTCGCGCCGCCCACGATAGCGCTAAGGCCGTCAGGACGTGGATGGCTGAGAACAAGACGCGCAGATGAGGGGGCTTTCTCTAAGCTAAGCGTATCTTGGAGGTGTGCTGGTTTCGGACGCCTGGGACAGAGGTTCGTTGCGGCGATTAACTTTAGTGCACACTAGAAGTGTATTTTGAGGCAGGAGGGACCATGCCTTGTCTTGAAGGAAGCGAAGGGTATTGCATCTCCAGACACGTCTCAATTCGACTCTTCAGCTAGCGCTCGCATTCCCGCTAAATGCGAGCTTTAGGTAGGTCGCTTCCGAATGCGGCAATAGCGGTGCTGCCGTAGAACGTCGTAGGTGGAATTATCCTCTCCGCGGGGCTTATCCTAGGCAAGACGATGTAGGTTCAAGCTATAATAGAGCAACCAAGGCGTGGACGGCCTCGTAGAAGGTTTACGTGCGCGCTTCGCAAGATTGTCAAGGATGCATAGAGTCTGTTTTTGTGGTCTGGCTGGTCCTGCGTCAAGCTCCTGAAGAACTCCGAGTGCTGCAGCCAAGTGTGAATCTCCCACTGAAAGCGTTACGGCGCGAGCTTGAGCCCAAGCCAAAGACTTGTTGTAGCATCGGCAGGAGGCTGAGTCCAGGCATGTTTTTGGGACCGCTCCGTCTACTGCTTGTGCACCCCTGGCCTTCAGCTCAGCCGTTCGCAGATAGGCAGCAGATAGCAAAACATGGCCTGCAACTCATGCGTCTCTCCGTGCTCGTTGAGACGCTCAACTAAGGTGTCGCGCGTCGTTTGAGATGCACGTTCTGTGCCTGCGGACGTCGTGCGAGGTTGTATATGCTGCCCTACCTGTGGGAATGGTGGAGAACCGGCATGAGATTGTGTTATCATCTATGCTCGAGTCTGCTGCACGAGCAATGGCTTGTATCATCGTCGACAGTGCCCTGTGTGCTAGCGTGTATGTGTATCTGTGTATCTGTGTATCTGTGTATCTGTGTATCTGTATATCTGTGTATCTTGTGGCGCCAATATCAACATCAAGATATGAGGCCTGTTGTCCGAAAGGGTGAGTTCAAGGGTTGCGAGACCAACGTAGCCCCCTGCTAGCGCGGGAGGCGCAACGACAAACGCCGACTGGCCTGGGATTGGGCGAGAAATTGGACAACCCTATCAACACCCTCTGCTTCCTCACCGGCCGCCCTAGGCTTCGCCATCCGCTCCCTTACCTACAGATAGTTGACTTGAGTCCGCTCTAACTTAGTCCCTCTCTTCTTCCCTTGAACCTCCGTACCTCCGCCATCATGGCTGCCTCAACCTCAACCTCCGCCTACCCCCACCCGCCTGAGCCCATGGTGCGAACAGCGTCGGCAGAGGGCACCGTCCTCCTCCGCCATCCGACCGCAGATTTGCAGTCGCTGCAGGGAGCATACGTCCAGAATGTCGAGCGGCTGGAGCAGAGCGCTGAGAGGCTCAGCATGGGCTCAGACATTGCCGAAGAAATTCGAAAGATGCACTTAGAACAGAAGCTGGCTGAGAGCAGGCGGGGCTCTATGCGGTCAGCAACAGTCGACGAGCAAAGAACTATGCCGTTGACTCGATCACGCAACACTTCGACCAGCTCGTACTTCAACTCGATTGTGGACGTCAACAGCGCTGCCAGGTGTGGGGGTTACTCGCCGGGCGGCTATGTAACCTCTCCAATCGGCTCCGTCAGATCAGGTTCTTGGTCTCAATCCAATCCCTCGCTATACGGACAACGCTCGGCCTCGAAGAGTTCAAGACTGGGGCATGTTACCCAGTTGGAGGACGGGCAAGGCGGGCAGGATGCAACTGCAGGAGACAGTTCCATACCTGTGTCAGCGCCCCGGCAACCTCGAGACTCGTCCTCATTTTCCGCACAATACGACCGAATCGCGCAAGAGATGGAACAAGAGTTGCAATCGATGCCGGCGAACCAAATCCAGCAGAACGGCTCTGCGAGGAGCAGCAAGCGGAACTCGAGGGAACTACCTGCTGATATCCCAGACCGGCCTCCGACCGCCGCATCCACTGATACGTACCAGCAAGCGCGGACACTCTTCCACGACTTTGACGGTGTACACTATGCCCCAACAATTAATGAAACCATAGAAGAAGGCTCGAGCGGTGAGCACAGTCGTCATACCAGTCATTCATCCGTACTTTCCATGCTGCGCCAGCTACCTCAGCCGCAAAACGGCACCGAGCCTCCCCCTGGCGAAAACATGGTCTTCTATCCAGCGCCTGTGCCTCGAATGCTCAACCTGCCCAAGCGACTGTCAAAGGTGCCGGACACCTCAATTCAAGCGAAGCGCCGCACACAAATGTTAGATTCCCTGCCAGCGGAGGCCAGAAAATCTGCCATCTGGCTTGGGGACGAGCAACGTAACAGTTATGATTCCGTTGACAACACCGTCAACAAGAGGAGCCCGCGAAAGAGTGTCGGAAACTTCGCTAGTCTGCCTCCTCAGCTAAGAGCAAGCATGTTCTTCGATGCCCAAGGCGTCTCCCAAGATGTCGAAGTCAAAGGTGAATCCGCTGAAGCGACGCTCGACAGCATCCTCGAAGCCTCCGCGCACGCTCCAGTCAGCGCATTTACCGATCACCCATTCGCGGGTCACGTGGGCGATGAAGTCTACGGGAGAGCGCAGGCTAGGAGGAGCACGGTGTCGATCATGCCCACCAGCAAACCTGAGAATAGAAAGAGTCGGAACTCTTTCAGCCTGTTGCTTGGCCGGCGCTCTAACTCCTCCTCGGATCAGCTCAACAAGCTCCAGAAGCACAACAGTAGTCGCCTCAGTGTCGGTACGCAGTTGGACGACCATGCCACTCCAAACCACCACATGGATGGAGTTAGCGAGAACACTCCCCTTCAACAATCCACCGACGCCGATGACGAAGCGCGGCCTGCAGATTATCGCAACTACCCAGACGAGGACGGAGATGGCCACCGCGACGACCGCTCCTTGCACTCCGACGATGACCTGGTCGGAGGCCATGTCCCTGATCACGCCCCTGATGACGACGACCACTATGTCGACAATGAGCCTGAGCCCGAACCCGAATCCGCACCCTTTCACGGACCTCCCACAACGCTACTGGCGGAGCTTCAACTCCGCAAAGCCGCCCAGAAGCTCCGCAACCGCACAGCCGCCAACGCCTTTCCAAACGGCATGCACAGCACCCTGCTCGAGCTCGACGCCGTCGCCCAGATAGAGAAGAAGCGGCGCGATAAGCACCACGTAACACTAGCCTGGGAAGACCCCGCCACCAAACACGAGGAACGCGACAGCGACGACGAGGACGTGCCGCTGGGTATGCTCTTCCCAAGCCGCGACGGCCTGATTAACAAGAAGGGCGTCCCAACGCAAGCGAACGGCATGCGCGACTGGGACCGGCCGCTCGGCCTCATCGAAAGGCGCGAGCTCGAAGACAACGAACCCCTCTCCTCCCGCCGCAACCGTCTGCGCGGTGTCGACCCCAACGCCATCCGCCGCGATCCTTCCCCCGCCAAACGCCCCATGGACGCCCCCCTCGCGCCGCCACGAAGCCCAGACCTCCACCTCGCAGGCCAACCAGACGCGCCCAAGGAAGCGGACGACGAGGAAGAAACTCTGGCGCAGCGCAAACAGCGGCTCAAGGAAAAAGAGCACCTCGACGAAGCCATCTCAAGCGTCAAACCCAAGTCCGTGAGCGGCGACTTCGCCTCCGAGATGCTGAGCCGACTGGGTGTGCCCAAGAAGACGCCCTCCCCTTCCCCCTTACCCTCGCCCAAAGCCCCCGTGAACGAGGAAGAAGAGACGCTCGGCCAGCGCCGCGCCCGCCTCCGCGCCGAGGCCGTTGCAAACGGCATGGGCATGGAGCGGAAGATTAGCGGCGGGAGTGCCGGCGCCGCAAACACCAACACTAACAACAACCTCGCCGTCCCCTCTACCTCACGGCCCGCCCTAAGGCCCTCGCGCAGCATGGCAGACCTCCTTCTTAGTAACCCGATCGGCGCGAACGCGGCGCGGAAAGTTTCGAGCGAGGCGCTCACGGCGGCGCTGACGCCGGGGACACTGCTCCACCAGAGCGAGCAGACGCAGGCGAAGCATCGGGCCCAGATCTACGACACGAATAAGCGGAGCTCGAGTTATGGGCTCGACAAGCCGCTGGTGGATGTGCAGGGGCCGAGTGGGCCGCAAAACACAAGCACAGGTTTCAAAGGAGGAGCGTACAACTCGGGGACTGGTGGCGCTGGCGTATCGCCGGGGCTGGGGTTGGGTGCGGGTGTGCCAAATTGCTTCCCTGTCTCTGCGCCTGTGACTGGGATGTACGCGAACGGCAACCAGAGCGGCTACTTCGGAGCCATGGCCCCGAACCCGATGAACACCGGCGCCAGTACGGCCTTCCCGCAAGCCTCTGGATTCGGCTATCCAGCCATGGCCGGCCAGCAGATGGGCATGAACCCGTTCATGTATCCGCAGCAGTTACAGATGCAGCAGATGCAGCAAATGATGGGCGGGATGGGGTATCCGCCGCAGATGGCGATGCAGATGCGGATGGCGCAGCAACAGCAGCAGCAGCATATGCAGCAGATGCAGATGCAGATGCAGCAGATGGGGATGATGCAGACGGGGATGGTGCAGGAGCAACCGATGGACTCGGGGCAGAGGGATCTGATTGATCGGTGGAGGATGAGTGTTATGCCGTGAGTGTGTAGGGCATGAGCTGTCCTTGTACGCTTGGCTCGCTATGTTTGGTGTGTTGTATTCATTTGCATGGACATCCGGCGCATTGATATTTGAGCGTTCGAGCATTAATACCGGCGGCGCCCTCTTAGCGACTCGGTCTACCACAGAGGGCGCTAGTGCATGGCAATGGGTGTCGCAATTGTTTGGGTCGGATCGAGGACGTTAGGAACGAGCAGACGGCGTTGTGCATATTGGGCTATATTGCGTCTTAATGGCCGCCGGAACGCCTGAGCGATATCCCAGGACAGCGAACTTTACATTGTTGCTACTCCCGTGAAGCGTTTGTGGCTTGACAGCTTGATGACAAATTACAATCCGTTCATCATCGCAGAGCGAGCTTGTTCTCAGTTTCGTTGTAGCGGGCACAAGTTCTCGCTCGCTGCTGATGCCATGCAAGACACGCAGCGCAAGGACGATGAGTGCACAAATTTCAGGATCGCAGGGAGTACTCTGCCGAGTAGCTAGTGCTAGACAGGAAGCGCGGTAGCGTACTCGATGGACTTGATACGGGAAGTGCGGCGAAGACTAGGTTGTCATGAAGCGAATGTAGTGTTCGCATCGGATAGCAGTGGAAAGGCCGTAGCCTGGTTGGATCTACCCACTCTATTTACGTTCCTTTCCATTAGCGATGATTTGAGAGTGGAACATCTGCGCGAGGGAGAGGTGGAGGCTGGTGGATACCTTACCTTCTGCGCGACTATCCTGACTGAGCCGGATTACGCTTCTCTTGTGGCGGTGCGTCGGAGGCTCCAGGCGAAATGTCATCCGTTCGTCCAAGGTTCGTTCGTAGATGACCTTGAGCTTCCCTCGCTTTCGTGCAGACATGACACGGCACGACATGCCCATAACCTCCAACCCTCTCAAACCCCCCCCTTCACTTCCCCTCCGCCCTCCTCACCAGCCCTTCCTCCAACCCCACCGGTTCCCAAAGACTCTTATCCCTCTTATCCTGCGCCCACACCACATCCCCCTTCAAATAAACCAACACGCCCCCCCTCCCCGTCGCACTAGCCGTGATCCTAAACAGCGGCAGCCCCGTCCGCTCATGCGCCTCCCTCAGCGGCACCAACAACAAGCTCTCCTCCGCGCACCACGCCTCCACGACATCTCGGAACGTCGTCTCCGCCACGACCTCCCTGCCCCTCGAAGGCGTGCTCTTTGGTTTCGGCGTCCCTGCGGTTCCGCCAACCGGCCGCGCGGGTCCTGCAGCGGGGCGCGCAAGCTCCGTCCGCGCGCGTTCGGGCCCGAGGTCTAGCGCTTCGTTCATCATCGCAAGGCCACGCTCCCACTCCGCGGCCACGGCCGGCACGGCGTTCACAGCGTCGGGGAACTGCTGCTTCCACCAGCTGAACCATTGGCCTACTTCCTCGTAGTTCGGCTCCGCCGTCAGCCACAGATGCAGCGTGTTGAGCCACTTTGAGAAAAACTCAACCACGAGCAGCTGGGCGAGGATTTTGGGGGCGAAGTAGCGCTGCCAGGCGAGGACGTGCTCGAGCGGCGTGAGGTCCTGGTCCGCGGGGTCGACTTCCAAGTTCGAGGAGAGGTGCGCAGCAAGCCGCGGCAGGAGGTGCCGGATCAGGGTCTCCTGGAGGACGGTGCTGAGGACGTCGCGCCAGGCGTCGAGGCCGGGGAGCACGCCGCGGGTGAGGTCCCATGTGTCGAGCGCGCTGCGGAGCTTCCGCTTCACGTCTGCGAGAAGCCCGGTGGGGGAGCGGGGGTCGGTGTGTGTGTCGGGGAGGTAGGGGAGCCAGGGGAAGAGCCAGGTGTGAGGGAGCGGGGTGGGGTGCTTGTGTTTCTTGAGCGAGAGGGATGTGCGCGGATTCCAGGCGCTGAGGTTCGAGGAGAGCTTGGTCACGATGAGCTGGTCGATCAGGTGGTGGTAGATGAATTCGGGGAGGATTGGCCGCCAGGCGTCCACGAGGGTTATGAGGGATGTGGGATCGTAGGGTGACCAGCTGTTCGTGATCGAGGTCCGAACGCGCGGGAGCCAGAGGGAGTATATGAGGGTTTCGTAGGGAGTGGTGGATTTGTGGCGGCGCGACACGCCTTCGAAGTCGTCGTGGCCGTTTAGGAGCGCAAGGTCGTTGCGGTTGACGCGCAGGATGGTGCGGAGGCGGGTGAAGTAGGATACCAGATGTGTGGGGTTCCCGAGAGGGTCCCAGTCCAGCATCTCTAGCTTGAACAGAGGATGTATGGCGGCCACCGCGGCCTCGGAGATCCCAAAGTTGTCAATCTCGTCTCTGTATTCTTCCTGCATCGTTTCTAGCCGGCTTGTGACCTCCTCCCATCTTTTTGTAGCCTCATCCGCCGACACTGGCTTGCCTAGACTTAGCCCGCTCAGCGCCTCCACAGCTTCGACGACCCCATTTAGCCTCATGACCTCCTCTTCCTGCGCCTGCATCTCCGCCCTCAGTTGCTCTTCCTCCGCTTCGACCCACTTCGCCCTCTGCACACTTTCGTTCCACGCATCCGCAAACCCCTCCAACTCCTTCCTCGCCATCTTCGCCAATCTCTCCTTCTCCGTCTCCTTATCCTGCACTCCCGTCGGCGTCATCAGCCCCGCCGTCGACGTCAACAGCCTCGTCTCCCGCCCCGTGGCATCAATCAGACTCTTCAGCACATTCGGCACCTCCAGGCCCTCCGCCCTAGCCTCAATCTCCGCCGCGGTCCTATACCTCGTCTTCTGCCTCTGGAAACCCCCAGGCGTGCTCGCCCCACTAGCCGTCGCACTCCCATCCCCCCTCCTCAGCGCCTCCTTCCTCTTCTTCCTCGCCTTGCGCTCCTCCTCGCTCGAGTCCTCATACTCCTCTCCCCTGGCAGCAGCAGCGCGCTTCGCTTCCCTTTTCGCTTGCTCCGTCTTCTCCTTGACGGCGCCAACGCCCGCGCCCTGTGGCCGCTGCTTCACTTCGATGGGGTTGAGGATGCCTTCGCCGCTCTTGCCGAGGCCTTGGCCTTCCTGGTGGCCCATCTTCGCCATCATGCGCTGCGCGAAGGACATCTTGCCGCCAGGCGCGCCGTTGGTGGTTTTGGGGGTTTTGGGGCTGCGGGCGTCGGGGAAGTCGCTTTTGCGCTTGAATGAGGGGCGCTCCATCGTGGGCGAGGTGGGAGTGAAGAAGCTGGTGGCCGCTGTGAGCCAATCTGTGGTCGGTGTTGCTGGTTCGTTTCGAGGCGTGCGTGTATGGCAGATCGTGGTAGTCGACGACTATGTTTAGTCGGCGTGAGTGACTTCAGAACACAGGAATGCTTTACTGATTACGAAAGCAGATGGCCGATTTATTACGAGCCTGCGCTAGTACGAAACGGATGAAAACAACGCGGCTTAAGGTACAATTTTCCCTTCGGGTTTTTAGAGGTTATTGCGCGGGAGATGTTCAGCAGCAGTTGTCTGCGAGTGCTTGATGCCTTCACAGTTCGATAGACTTCACGTCTGGCTCAGGCTGTAAGGAAGATACTCCAGCTTCAGATTACGGGAATTAAGGTACAGAGCTACGTATGGATTGCAACCTCAGTCATATCTCCCCTTCCACCAGCGTCCACGTATAATCAGTGCAATTTGAATAGCGACCACGACGATCGCTTTAAAGGTTGAGCATAACGTATCTTCGATCCAGCACGGCGTATATCGATCCTTCTTCCCCTCTCCTATCTCAATGCACCCGACGGCTCTCTTCGTCAATAAGTTCGCAGAGGGCAGCTCCGCAGTTTTGTTCAATCTCTTGTCCATCCCGGCCAACGAGCACAGCCAGGTTCTCGTTGAGCGCATTCTTGAGGTGGCCAACGCGGCTGAAGCGCGTGTTTGCTATCGTGATCCAGCGGATGTAGAAGGGTGGCGAGGATGGCCAGAGTAGTTTCTTGGTCCAGGATGGTTCGGGCGCGGTACCGGGTACGGATTCCATTCTGGCCTGTGGGAAGCAGAGCTGCGTTAGTGTGATGTTGTCGAGGGGAAGATTAGTGGAAGTGAGGAGAAAGGCGGGGATTGGCATACGTATCCTTGGAAGGCCATGCTCTTGTTGACCGAGAAGACCAGGATGACATTTCGACAGGTCTTGAAAGCTTCGACGAAGGTCTCCACATTGTGCGGCTGGGTGGCCCAGGTGCCATCCCGCTGTGCAATCTGGACGTTCTCGTGATTCCATGACTTTATTATGAAGTATCGATTACCTGCAGGATACATCAGCTGCTGATAAACTTCAGCTGTTCCGAAAGGGCGAGATCTATCACTGACCTCCTTGACGCGGATGGACCAAGGAAGACTCCGCTTGTAGATCTCTTGCACTGTTTTGTCGAGCCTCCTCTACTCGAGATGGAGGGTGTCCTCCACGGCCGCGGCCCCGACCCCGAGAGTTGTCCCGGCTCAGGTGGTTAGAGTGGGAGTATTCGTCTTTGGTATCGTGGTGTACGCTGCGTGAATGATGGTTCGAATCGTAGTCGCGGCTCCTATTGTGACCACTGGGCCAGTCTTGCGGAACCGGAGAACGAGGTCTGCCGTATGAGCGGCGATCTGGAGAATGCTCTTTACTGTAGGGCGGTTTACCATTGGAAGTATGCGCAGCGCGTGACGATGATAAATTTTCTTCTGGAGCTCGGCGGCTGAAGGTGTGGTTGTCCGGCAATGAAATTCGTTTTGCAAGCGATGGAGGACTGACGCTTCTTGCTACGTGCCGACGGGGAGAAGTTGGGCGCGGTTGCACTGGCCTACTGACCTTAGGACTTTCTTCAGCGGCGGCCCGGATACGGTAGCCGGGAGACGACCTTTCCACTGATCTGCTGCAATAACAACGTGCCGATTAGCCAAGAACCTTCTCTTGAATACATGTGAAGAGATTCCAGAGACTATGGTGAGTCAATCCCGTCCTGCGTTCGCGGCGATCATCCGTTTGACGTACTGCTCGGCGAATTTCACGCGCCTAGTGTTGCGAGGCAGCGGAGACCCCTGAGCGGCAATCTTACGAGGGTCCTCAACCTCGATCAGCTCTTACAGGTCATGAGACCATGGACTACGTATTTCAGGACCCTTCTTGCTCGCACTGAGACAGGGTAATCGGATACGAGGTGGCTCACAACCCAAACCGAGCAAGAATGTGTATAATCGAATGAGATAGAGTCATTTCTAAGACCATCTTACCTGGTATCGACAGCCTTCAGCTCTTGACGCTGCGGTGCAGTAAGTGCTTTCTTTTCAGGCGCTTCATTGCGAGTCTCACGAGAAGTTTCAATGCGTTGAACCTTGTCCGCGGGCATTTGATCATGGAGAGACGTCTCGCTCGGCCGCTTGGTTCCCTGACGGACATTGTTGTCGCCATTCTTCTCCATCGAAGGCCTGGTTGCTTTTGGTGAAGGTAGCGGTGGCGGTCCCATAGTGGTTGAGGATGGTGCTGCAGCATTGAGACTTGGTGATTTTATAGGAGTCAGCGGCTCTGGCTGTTTAGCCGATTGCCCGCGTACTGACTTCGAGCGCGTGAGATGACTGTCTCTTCCCATTTGAGCTATTAGTTCTGCCCTCTGGACATCGAGAGCTGCCAGCTTTCGAGCTTGCTCAAGCTCATGCTTGCGCGTAGCTTCATCGTGATAACCTGTATGATCAAGCCACTCGTCAAGGTCGTCAAAGTAGTGTGAATGACTGGCAGATTCCCGGACTCCCTCATTCGATCTCCTTGCCATAAGTTCTTCCAGACCTTGAAGCCGACCATCGATCAACTGACCGAGCCGCTGTTCCATGGAACGCATGAGGGGCTCTATATGCTTAGTGATGTCTTCATACACAATCCGTGACGATTCGCCCTCATTGTGGCGAGCTGTCGAACCAAGAGTTTCATCACTGTGGTTGTTGGGTCGGTTAGAATGGTTGTGATGGCTATCATCTGCCGTCTTAATATTCGCGCCAGCAGGCTCACGCAATGAAGGCGAGCGAGGCCTGAGGGGGCAAGTCAGTACTGCGCAGGTACCACGACGAACGTTGGTCTCTTCATCGTGGATACAAAGAAACACGTATATTATATGAGACTTTCCACATGCAAACAAAGGCGAAGGAACTATGTGGAGTGCTTACTTCTGTGTTTCCAAGCCGGAGCGAAGCTGTGGATGGCCGTCAGCAACTTTTTCTTGTCTTCGAGCGGCCAACGGCCTGTCTTTATGTGATGAAAGTATTTCCGAACAGTTCCCACCTGCGCTCCCGTTACTGCTAGGATCTGTTGTAGCTCTCAATGAAACTTGTGCATGCGCGTCATGGTCTCGCCGAAGCGCTTCAATTGTCTCCTGCGGCGTCGGTGATGTTGTTTCGTGCGACGCAGCGTTCAACTGTGATCCCGAAGCACGCTCCGTACCAGCATGGCCGTTAAGGGCTGCCGCAAGATCTCTCTGATGGGCTTCTTCAGCAAATGATGTTGCGGGCTCTGCCACTGATCTAGTGGGCCCAGAACTCATAGCTTGAAAGGCGCCATCTTGTTGAGCTTTTGTCTCAGCGGCCGCCCTTTCTTCAGCAATGAGTCCGTCGAGGTCCGTGACTGAGTGTGTCCGTGTGGCTGGTACAGCTGTGGGAGCTTCTCCAGCCTCAGGCGCCTTGTCCTTCTGCCCGAGTTCCTGCTTCTTATCCCGGTTTGGGGTGCCTTGTTTGTGTGTTCGGCTTGCCAGCACTTTAGCCCTCAGTTCCGCCGCTTTATCGACAGTGCTTGTCTGTTTATGTTGCCTTTCCGGTTTGCGGAGCACCTGCGTAATCATTGGGTTTTCTGGCTCGTACTCATCATTGTGGGGTGTCTCAACGCGTTGATTGTTCGAATTGAAAGACTGAGCGTTGTAAGTTTCGCGACTTACTGCACCATTGAAACCCAACGAAGCGTTACGCGAGTGTGGACCTTCAGGATGATGCCATTGTTCTTGCTCTGGCTGCAAGTCCTCATAGTCCGTTGCTTCGTTCTCATCTTCTTCTACTTCCTCGAGATAGTGCGGTTCGCCCTGAAAAGGCAGATAAGTGTTTCCTGCCGGAAGAAGTCCCGTAGCAGGAAAAAGGAGATGCTGTTGATCCTGAAGAAACCTGTTGAAGTTGAAGCCTTCGGTTGTGGCATTATTCTGCGACCAGGCCATGCCCGCATTACCCTCCTCATAGTTGCTATCTTGGCCGTTGTAATAGGCCTGATTTGCATGATACATGACGGCCGCAACTGAAGCTTAGTTTTCTCTCAAAGCTTTTATGAGCTCAGTCCGTACGTATTCCAGAAGTACAGAGCCATAGACTTCAGCTTCAGATGGCCTCTGATGTGTTGACGGAAATACGATGTCGGAGGCGCGAGAATGTCGTGATACTTCTGGTTCGGGCCACGGTTCGAAAATACTGTAGACAGCTAACCCCTCAGAGTGGAGTTGATTGGCACAGGACCAGATTTCCTTTACTCCCGTAACCCGGCAGCTTCTGTAGAGTGGCCGGATGGATGCGTGCAGAATGCAGTTGATGAAAAGACTGATGCGCGCGAATTGGGGTGAAGTTTAAGGTAGAGTGAACGTTTGATGTACCCAAGGGTCAACGTCACGTGTTAAGATGTCTAGCTCCTTTATCGATACCACTAGCTCGCCGTTTTGATTGGTTGGTCTCAAGCTTCATCTCAACCTCAAGCGGGCCTTTCAAACATTATAACTTCAGGACACAATCTCGTGACGCTTCAATGGGGGATGTCCTAAATCTCATGCCGTCTAGGTGGATGCCGCGGCACCACCCTTTACTCCAACCTCTGGCCCACCCAGTGCAGGCATTGCTACTTCTAGCAACATGCTGGAGAGCCTTTCTGACCATTATCACGGTGCTAAGCCCTGGCATGGGCTACGACACTTCAACAGCAATTCTCTGGCGCCAGGCTGGAGCTGCACAGTGCCAGGGGAATACTTGCAAGGGGCACAGCTTCTTCGATGTATTTGCCCTGAAGCTTACCAGATGGGACGCCATATACTTCACGCAGATAGCCGAGCGCGGTTATGTATACGAGCAGGAGTGGGCTTTTGGCTGGGCCTACACTGTGGCTGTCGGTTCTCTAGCTCAGGGTTTGTGACCTAACGCAGTGTTCTATTTTGCAAGCGTTGCTGATGCGGGGACAGTCTTAAAGAGCCTAGGCATTCAGTCAATGGTTTATGCTTGGGCTGGAATCGTGTTGTCTCACATCTGCCACCTTCTCTCGGTCCTTGTCATATATCGCCTCGTTGTGCGATTGGCCGACGAGCGGCATGCTCATAGAGTAGCCTTTACAGCAGCCGCGTTGTATATCGTCTCTCCCGCCGGCTTGTTCCTCTCGGCGCCTTACGGAGAGAGCCTGTTCTCCTTGCTCAATTTCACAGGGTTTTGGCTGTATAGCCTCTCCGGCTCATGGACTCACGGTCATCAGAATCTCACTCTTCAACAAGATCTTTTAGTTCTCAGTGCGGGAGTCTTACTGGGCCTTGCCACTTGTGTAAGGGGCAACGGTCTACTCAGTGGCTCGATCTTTGCCTATGACCTTGGCGCAGCGCTACTCTCGCGGCCTAACATCAAGAGCATGTCCAGCTTACGGAACCTTGTTGCACTCGGCGTGTCTGGAGTCTTCGTTGGCATGGGCATGGCTTTTCCGCAGTACCTCGCTTACTGCCAGTACTGTAGTAATTCGCAATCGATGACAGCTCCAAGACCGTGGTGCAAGCAGTCGTTGCCCAGTATTTATTCATTTGTTCAGGGCAACTACTGGTGAGCGAGCTCCACAGCTACTTCCCAACCTCTGGTATTTTTTATACTGACAGTGCTTAGGAACAACGGTTTTCTGAGATATTGGACTCTTTCGAACTTACCCCTGTTTCTTTTAGCCGCACCTATGCTGTGGTTGCTCTTCCGAACAGGCCTTCGTGCAATAGTAAGAAAACCCACATCCGTCGGTCGGGGATCTGCTTCCGAGTCCAGTCACGGGATGCAAGATGAGAAACATGCCAAGGTCGGGAAGTTGATGACACGTGCCGAAGCCAGCAGACTGTGTGTCCGGATGCTCGCAATACCTCAGGTCATACTCGCTGTTCTCGCTTTGACCAATTTCCATGTCCAGATCATCAACAGACTCTCATCGGGGTATCCAGTTTGGTACCTTATGGTTGCGTCTGCGTTCGCAGGAGCTGGTCCGATCCAGCAGATCCAGACGTCCCGGAAGTCCAGCGCCATATGGGTGGTACGCTGGATGGTTATCTACGCCATCGTCCATGCAGGCCTTTTCGCAAGCTTCCTGCCTCCGGCATAGCAAACTACATTCCTAGAGTCTATGAACAATTCTGTGCCGTGGATATCGCACTTTCTACGCATCACTGCGCCGGGATGTACAATGCTCCAAGTTGATGGACGGACAGAGAGTGCCATGTAGTGTCACAGAAATCGGGCTACCAGGGCATCTCCTTTTCACAACTTGGGACAACGCTTGGAGCGCGTCCGGTCTGACAGAACCATCCGGTCGATTGCGCATCCACCCTCCGGCGGTGGCTACTTTCATCCGCGGGTGACGATCGCCCTCTGATGGGCGAGTGCGACTGACGGAAGCTATCCGGTAAGGCGACCTCTGATATATATGGGCACGGCTTAATCTCCGCTTATGCTGATCTGTCTCAGGCGCTTGTTACAGGTTTCATGGATCGATATCTCAGGAGATCCGAGATTTACATCTTCTATGCTACAGAGTATGCCATGACTACATCTCACCACGGCGGATGACCTGAGTTCGCCTTTATTGGGTGGTTGAATCTCTCTACCGTCCTTCGCATTACCAAACGAGCCCTACTGACGAAGTGCCAGAATCGTCAGTCTGGTCGGAGACTTGTCTCGGGCGTGAATGGACGACCTACTCGCATTGTGGGAATATGTCTACTCAGGCCAGGCTAGCTTTGTTGCATCTGCAACCTCCTGATCCGTTTGGGGCAAGCCATAGGGTAGATGATCGAGCACGGCTACCAGTCGCATTTGGCTAGGATTCCGCGAATCGCGTGACGAAAGGATTGCAATGAGAGTTTTCTTTGGCTGTGATGGCACTCGGTTTTCTCCTTACTCGGATTGTGCTACGAACATAGGTTGAAGCCGCGACCCTCGCATCGTAGAATGGTGGCCTTACGAAACCCCGAGTCTGTTCTGGCTTAGTGGCTGCAGCGCTCGCAACGTTGCACCCACTATGCAGTGTGCCACGGCCCACGGCCCACGGTGCACAGGCCCACCTAACGCCGTACCTGCATTCAGCCTCCCCCTTCTTCGACCAACTCGGATGTGGGCTGTAACGAGGTTCTTGCCGCATTCGCACCAGCAAATCCCACCAAGGACGGATCTTGTCCTGGATAGGTAGCTGCTCTGTCCTGGGTCTGCCTGCTTTACTCCGTACCTTGCGACGATCGATAGGACTCTTCTGAAGCCTGCTGCATAAGCCTTACGCCACACTGCCCTGATAGAGAACACTACTTGAGATGACATCTGCAGCCAAGCTGTCAAGCTGTCAAGCTGTCAAGGGCAATCTCGAGCTTGCACCGCAGTCCCCAGCCGTTCTGCATCTGCGGGAGTAGCCCGCAATCGACAAACACGAACTAATCCGCTGCGACCCGCCTTGTGTTCCCTCAGAATCACTCGCGGCTGAGTGCCAAAACGCTTCACGTCCGATGCGTCCTGAAGGGCCTTGTCTTTGCAACTCCGCGTTTACCGCTGAGAGACCGCTCACGTCCTACAGAACGCACATCAGCGACCCACTGCCCGTGTCCCTCGACTATATTGAGCTCGCTCGGGAGGCTCAATACTCTTGTGTCATATGCAGGGACGCATTCGCTTCCCCAGGAGTCATAGCAAGATTCGGGATATCAAACTGCGCCCTTCTGCATGGCAGCGTACATACTGGCCCTTGTCGGCGGCTGCTCACTGTAAAGGCTTCCGCTAAGACATCGACAGGGTAAGCTGCAAGCCTCCTAGGAGCTAATGCAGGTCCACACAATAGCAGCTACGAGCTGTTCTGTTTGAGTACGCAAGTGTCTTGACGTGTTTCAAGGTGGGTTGGCCTCTGGAATATAAGGGAGTAGGTCCTTCTGGCGCATCGTTTTTGGGGACATCCCGACCAACTCTTACATTCGTTACTTAGCAAGAGCTCTTCTTGGAACCTCAGTCATGAAGCAATCATCAGTCTTTCTTTTCTGCCTGTTTCAGGCGGCTTGTGCCACTCTTGCCGGGAGACAGTATGGGTATGGTAGCATCTGCTACGAGGATGATTGTCAGCGTGCAGTCCTTGCCACCAACACAGGTTTTCTTGCGGTCTCGAGTGCCCGAGAGGACTGCAGCTACTATGTGGCTGAAACAACTGTTCTACCAGCGGAGTGAGTCGGCCGCATCACACTCACAGCCTTTGCCCTGCGTGATGTCCTGTGTGATGTCCTGCGTCTAGGAGTTGCCTCTCGTGCAATAGTTGTGCTCACGCTCCATCACAGGATAGTCTCGCTCGTATCCACTATTACCTCGACTGTGACTGTCAACAGCACATACAACTACGGCTACAAGCTGAGGCGAAATGCTGCGCCCCAAGTCATTACGCCAAGCGTTCCGCCTCCCACATACAAGACGATACCAGCTTATGCCACCTCGGCTTGCACGGAAGAGTACTACTACACTAGCGCATGCTCTTGCTTCAGCGACTTTACCCAACCCACCATAACAGTGACGCCTGATGTATGTCTCCAGCTAGCATCAGATGCCAAAGAACGCATCACTGACTCCAATTTTCAGCCTATCACCACGGAGATCACTACCACTCATTTTGAGACAGTTACGGCCAATTCTACGGCCACTGCTTCCGGCTTGCTTCCGTCAGGATGCGCGACCGCCTATCCCACGGCCCATCCCACCAGTTACGGAACCAACACCTGGGACGGTTCTACTCCCAGTGCAATGAGCTCAGTGTTGTATCCGAATAGCACCGACTCTACGACTTACCCAACAAGCTCCGGTACGGGCACTGGTGATAGCTCTCCCACAGATATGTCCATCTCGGTCCCGTATCCGAACTCAACGTTTAGCGTTCTGCCAACCGGTACGGGCGCGCTGCCCACTGGTGGCACAGCGACTCCAACAAATACGACGTCACTGTTGCCATCTACCTTCCCGACTCCTATCTGTTCAAACTCCACATACCGGTGTTACGGTGCGTGTGTGAATCTTCGCGGCGATCCCGACAATTGCGGCACCTGCGGCAACAGCGTAAGTCACATGTCTACCCTGCCATGCCATTCTCTCACAACTTAAAGTGCGCGTCCGGCGTTTGCACGAACGGCGTCTGCGCCAGCAACGATTGCGCGACCTCGAACTCGACCTGTGGTAACTTCGGACGCTGCGGTCTCGGTTCGTGCAGTTCCGGCATCTGCTCGTCTGACCCAGCAGGCGACAAGTTCTGCATAGTTGGCTCGACTTACTGCATCAACCTTCCTGACTGCGAGTCGAGCTCTGACTGCGGAACTGGCCAGGTTTGCGCTGTCAACACTTGCTGTCGAAGGAACATCTGCATTCCTGCCTGTGGAGTTGCTAGGGCCGAGTCACTCCCGCGCAGATCCGTGCGAGGTGCTCCACTGAGTGACACTGCTGGTGCTATTGGGAAGATGTGGTGGCCTGTCTAAGCGTGGGACTGAGGCATGCCGAAGTGACGGGTTCATACAGAAGTGGCAGATCGACGCAGAGGGAGTGGACGAAGGCACGTCTTTCGGGCTGTTGAACTGCACAATGTACACTACCTTCTCTGCCGCAGATATACCATATGCTAACAAATGTAAAAATATTGGGCTTCGTCACTGCAATGCTATCGTGAACTTGACCGCCTCTAAGGCTGCCTGAAATCCCAGGCGCACGCGAGAGCAACGTCGTCACCCGCTTCACCGTTCGGGGTGCTTGCCGCATGGCGAAAGCAGCAAACACTCCTCTCCCCGAGTGGCACCCTACCATGAAACAACCTAACAATGTGCGACATCACCAACGTTATCAAGTCTTCCAGGTTTCCTGATGCGGTCGTACTTCTTCCACCTAGCCTTTGAGCTCTGTCCATGGTCTCTTACACCCACCGACCCGCCGAGTCATCTTCAACCCGTATATCTGCCTCCACCAAACACGGACATCTTTGAGACAGAGCTCCCCGTGCACCGGACATCCTCGTGGAACTCTATTCTAGTGGAAAAGCAAACACACAGACGAACGAAGACCGCCAGCTCAGGCGCCGAGCGCTCACTGCCCCATCGGCCTTCTACAGCTCGCCGGCTCAGCCACTTTGCTTCGACCTCCTCAGGCGAGCGTGAGGACAGCCTCGTTGGCGCGCATATTATTGACGGAGGACGTGGGCAACAGGAATCAATTTCGACCAGGGACTGGCGCTTCGGAAGTGTGACGATACAAAGCATCAACATGGAGAGACAGGCGCCAGATGGAGCAACGCGGCCAGGGGGCAAGTCACAAGTGGGAACGAGTCCTGGACGGACGGCCACGAGGGGGAGATATGTGCCGTCGACCCCAAAGGACACGGACGTCGGATGGGGCGTTGTGCACCTATATCGAGATGCGCAGGAAACGCCGGGCCTTTATGATGATACACGTCCGAGCACCGGATCAGACAGTGGGAAGGCAGACGCGGACGCCCAGACTTTCAACGAAGAGGATTGTACTACTCTCTGTATCCTCGCGGTCCCCTCATACATGACGCCTTCGGACCTACTGGGCTTTTGTGGCGAGCAGACACGGGAGGACGTGAGCCATTTCCGGCTGATCAGGACGGCGATATCGAACAGGTACATGGTTCTTATGAAGTTCAGGGAAGCCAAGGCAGCGAGGGCATGGCAAAAAGCGTACAACGGGAAGTTGTTCAATAGCATGGAGGTGTGTTTCCACCCTTACTCTCTTACACGCAGCCGAAGCTAATACTCCATAGTCCGAGAACTGCCACGTCGTCTTTGTCAAATCCATCTCCTTCCACCCCGACGATTCGGCCTCACGCAGCCCCTCCAGCTTCCCCAACATGCTCAACGACCCCTTCACCCCCCTCGCCACCCCCAACTCCACCGCCCCAGTCCCCACCAGCGCATCCTCCCTATCCACCAAGCCGCTCCCGCCACCCTCCTCCGCCGTCGAGCTCCCCAGCTGCCCCGTCTGCCTCGAGCACATGGATGAAACCAGCGGTCTCCTCACCATCCTCTGCCAGCACGTCTTCCACTGCGGCTGCCTCTCCAAATGGCGGGGCAGCGGATGTCCTGTATGCCGATACACGCAATCGGACCTCTTCCTCAACCTGCGCGGGGGCGTGCTCGCGAACGGCGAGATGCCTGAAAACGAGTGCTCCGTGTGCAGCGCGACGTCTAATCTGTGGATCTGTCTCATCTGCGGCAACACCGGGTGTGGAAGGTATGACGAGGCGCACGCGTATCGGCACTATGAGGAGACGAGCCACAGCTACGCCATGGACGTCGCGACGCAGCATGTGTGGGACTACGCGGGGGACGGGTACGTCCACCGCCTCATCCAGAACAAGAGCGACAAGAAGCTCATCGATCTGCCTGGCGCGTTTGGGAATGCGGATACGAGCATGACCGGATTGGCGGATGAGATGGTGCCCAGGGAGAAGATGGAGAATATGGGGGTCGAGTATACGTATTTGCTTACGAGTCAGCTGGATAGCCAGAGGCTGTATTTTGAGGAGCAGCTGGAGCGCGCGGTCGATAAGGCGAGTAAGGCGTCTGCTGCGGCGGAGGAGGCGTCGGCGCAGACGAAGGCGATGATGGTGGAGTTTAGGGCTATGCAGATCAGGCAGGAGGAGGCGAGGGGTACGATTGCGGGTCTGGAGAAGGAAGTTGCGCGCTTGACGAGCAAGTCGGCGAAGTCGGAAGAGTTGGCGCGAAAGGTGATGAGGGAGTGGAAGGAGGAGAAGACGATCAATGAGGCGCTGATGACGAGGATAAAGCACCTTGAGAGCAAGACTGGGGAGGTTGAGGAGAGATGCAAGAGCCTGGCCGCGGAGAAGAGGGAGCTGGAAGAGCAGAACAGAGATCTTAGCTTCTTCATCAGCGGACAGGAGAAGTTGCAGGCTATGGCTGCCGAAGAGGGGGCGCAGGTTGGGGCGGAGGAGCTGCAAGAGGGGAGAATGGAGGTTGGTGCGGCGCCTGAGGAGAGGCGGAAGAAAAAGGGGAAGGGGAGGAAGCAGGGCTGATTTTCCTTGGTTTGCGATGCTTTCGAGCTGCATGATACCCGGCATTGGAGGCGTTCTGCTTGAATTGCATGGCGATGGCGCACCAGCCTCAAAGGCATGATTTATATTGGTCGAAGAGCTAGCCATGCTCACTCTTAGCATTACCAAAAGCTACAAGCAGTTGCATATCTAGTAGTCAAAAATGTCCAACACTTCCAACATTTCCCCAGCTCCTAGACATCTACGGAGTATGTGCCTCCCTTTGCAGCCAGCCTGAGAGGATGGCAAAAGGGCCGGCAAGTCACGTGCCCAGCGAAAGGTTCCGGAACGGAAAAACAACGGCATCGTCGAACCCACAGAACTTTGCGAAGTGTCAAGTGGGCATCTCGAACTCCAGCCGAATTAATCGACAAACACCTCGAATTCGCCCACCGTCGCCGACAAGATGGTAAGCATCTTACCTCGATACCGCCGTGCCCCCAGCCTCGCTGGTTGGTACCGGTGATGGATTGGCATGAGCAGTGGAAGGCATCATGCGTCTCCGCTCGCTCTTTTAGCAACAAAGGCATTCGCTGACCTTTGCTGTGATGAAGCCACCAAAAGGAAAGAAGACGGCCCCCGCGCCCTTCCCTCAGGGAAAGGCTGGCGCAAAGAAGCCGGCCAAGGTACGTCGTTCATCTGCCACACCTTTGGTGTATTGCTGACAGAGCTGTGCAGAACCCGCTCCTCGAGAAGCGCCCGAGGAACTTCGGCATTGGCCAGGACATCCAGCCCAGACGCAACCTTAGCCGCATGACGAGATGGCCCGAGTGTGAGTCCTTGCGACACCAACACCACTGGAGGAACGCAGACGCTGATGCATCTCAGATGTCCGACTACAGAGGCAACGGAAGATCCTCCTCATGCGCCTGAAGGTGCCGCCAGCGATCGCTCAGTTCCAGCACGTCCTCGACCGTAACACCGCCGCACAAGCCCTCAAGCTGCTCTCCAAGTACCGCCCGGAGTCGAAGCAGGAAAAGAAGGAGCGCCTGACAAAGGAGGCCACCGCCATCTCGGAGGGAAAGAAGAAGGAGGACGTCAGCAAGAAGCCCTATGCTGTGAAGTACGGCTTGAACCATGGTAAGCATATGTCTCCTGCTGGCCTTGTTCGGGGTGCTCAATGTTTTCTGGATACTAACCTGTACCAGTTGTCGGACTCATCGAGAACAAGAAGGCGTCCCTCGTCCTCATTCCCAACGACGTCGATCCAATTGAGCTAGTCATCTTCCTCCCCGCTCTTTGCCGTAAGATGGGTGGTGAGTAAATGCAGACTCGAAAACTGAAACCTTCAAGCGCTGATCAAGCCCAGTCCCGTACGCCATCATTAAGGGCAAGGCACGCCTTGGCACCGTCGTTCACCAGAAGACCGCCGCCGTTCTGGCTCTCACCGAGGTCAGGAGCGAGGACAAGAGCGAGCTCAGCAAGTTGGTCTCCGCCATCAAGGAGGGCTACACCGACAAGCACGAGGAGAGCAGGCGTCACTGGGGTGGTGGCATCATGGGCTCCAAGGCCAACGCCAGGCAGGAGAAGAAGCGCAAGGCTCTGGAGAGCGCCATCAAGATCTAAGGAAATGCACGACATGTCAGGCGTACGGGTCATTGGCTGGGATACCTTCTGTTCAATTAGCGAGCGTCGAACTGAATCTGACCAGCTTTTCAGCACTCGACAGCTGGCTGCATTTGCATTATGGAATCAGTCAACGAAGCCCAGAAACTTTCTCACGTGCTTTCTACCGGTGCAACAGCCTTGCCTGCTTTGTATGCTGAGTAATGATTACCAAGATTACGGGCTGCACGACTCGTATCTCCGACAGCCCCTCCCGCCCGTGGGGTTGCGAAGAGGAGTTTGAAGCAGCGCGACTACCGTTGTTGGCTTTCTCGTGTTTCAGTCATGCCATTTCGGCGGGCGAGCTGCCATCTCACTAGCTCTCTGAGGACATCTAGTATCAAAGACCCTTTCCCGCCCCCTTGACCAAACCGCGCTCTGCACATTATGCCACTCACGATACTCTCAGACTCCGCCATCCAAGAGCTATTGCTCTCCCTCAACCGGCAGGATATACTCAATCTACAACAGTCACTGGCTGACGCCCTGCACCACTACTCTACTGCTACCGATACCCAGGACAATGGCTGCTGTCCAGCATACCAACCGCAGCGAACATCTCTACGGCGTAAGGATGGATCTACGACGCTCTTCATGCCCGCAAGCAGCAACGACGGACTGGGGATCAAGGTTGTGACGCTGAGCACTCCTGACGACACCAGCTTGGCCAAGTCACCCTCGATGCCATCTGTCGACTCGCTCTCTGTATCCTCATCGTCTGCCGCCTCCACATCCGCCAGCTCATACTCAACAGCCGGCTCCTCTACAACCGCTAGCTCCTCCACCACAGCCGTCACCAACCCCCTCAGCCCTACCGCCAGCAAGACCAGCGCAGCGTCGGGCTCAACCTTAGACTCAGCCGCAACCACCACCCCCCGCGGCTCCCTGACCCTCTTCGACTCAACCGGCAGCCCGCGCGCCCTCATCAACGCCGAAGAAATCACCGCCTTCCGCACCGCGCTCGCCTCCACCATCCTCTTCCGTAAGCGACACAACGTGCACGAACTGAGCGTCTTCGGCGCCGGCAAGCAAGCCTACTGGCACATCCGGCTGGCGGTCATACTGCGCGGCTCCGAGATCCACCACCTGAACGTCATAAACCGCTCCTTCAGCCGCGCGCACGCCCTCCTCGACAGCATCTGGCCTCTAGACGTCCCCTCGGACACTTGGGGGGTCCCGAAGCCCAAGACGGTTAGCATCCTGACCCCCGGGCACAGGGAGTACGACCGCCTGTTGAAAGAGAAGCTGCGAGCCTCGAGCGTTATTTTCACGACGACGCCATCCCTCAAGCCGCTGTTCCCACGCGAGATCCTGACGAGCACCGAAGGCCGCAAGAAGGGTCGCTACATCGCGGCCATCGGGAGCTACAAGCCGCACATGCTGGAGCTGGACCCCGAGATCCTGCGGCAGGCCGTGCACCAGTCGGACCACAAGCACCACCACCATCGGCACGCGAAGAGCGGCGGGGCCGTCGTGGTGGATAGCGTGGAGGCGTGCTTGAAGGAGGCGGGAGAGGTGATTCAGGCCGGGTTGGAGGGTCATCAGGTCGTGGAGCTAGGGGAGCTGGTGATGCTGAAGAGGGATATGGAGGCCCGGAGGCGGGGGTCGAGTTCTACGGAGGGCTCGGCGGAGGGAGTACAGGCGAAGGAGGAGCATGGGGATACGGGGTTGCGGGACTGGTTGGAGAGGGGAAACGTGATATATAAGAGCGTTGGGCTGGGATTGATGGATGTGGTTGTTGGAGGGGATTTGGTGGGTTTGGCGGATGAGAGAGGGGTGGGGACGAGGATTAAGGATTTTTGAGGGTTGCTGGGGGGGCTTGTGAGAATCTGTCTCGGACGACTACTCATGGTTCACATGATGATTTGAAATATTCATGAGCTTCGCAATGTATTTACGAACTGGAAACTCGCCGAAAGTGCATTATGAACCTACATGAGGCACACAAACTCTATGACTTCAACACCAAGCCCAGCCAAGGCAGCCCGTCTCGCCCCAAAGATCCACCTGACCGCGACAGTAGTCTACTCCTCCCATACATCTCGCCGCCTCACCACCATCTACTTCATGAACTCACAAGTCAAACATGCGACTACTCCTCCTCCCATTCCTCTTCTCTACAACCTGTATCGCCGCGTCACGCGAATGGCGAGAACTCCTCGACCCTGAAAGTGTGCTCCGCGCACGTGACCCGCCCAAAGCCCCGGGAAAGCGACAACCCTTGCCGGAACTGTATCGGCGACGGTATTCCGAGGTGACGTTTGTGGGGACGCATAACAGCGCTGCGGTGAGGACGAAGGAGAATGGGTGGTCGATCTCTGGTAGGAGAGTTTTTGTGGTATTGCTTTTGCTTTTGCCTGTTGGGTTTGTGTGATGATTTGTGTGAATTCACATGGAAGTCACAGTGATTATGGTCGAGTTTCTCCGAATGCCATGAGAGGTTCAGTCACGAGTGACGGCGGTGCCTTGGGGAACATCCTCAGAATCCATGTCCGTAAGGTTCAGTTGGTAGTCATCGTCTTCATACGAAGTTGTCTTCTACCAAGCGTAGCTCTGTTTCTTCGTTAACAACATACGGCGCAGCTGGCCTTTGTTTTAATAGATTCTGTTCAATGCTAGATGCACCAGAGTCGCGTATTGCTGAGCGTGGAGATGACGCTCTATGACACTACTGTGATTGTTCCTATCTGACGTTGATGATTCCAGGCAACCAATACTTCAACCTCTCCGTCCAGTTGGAATCCGGCATCCGTCTCATCCAAGCCCAAGGCCACCGGGACCCAAATGGCACCAACCAAATCCGACTCTGCCACTTCAACTGCGCCCTCATCGACGGCGGCAGCCTCGAAGAGTACCTCCTCACCACCAAAGCATGGCTAGAAGCAAACCCCAAGGAAAGTCAGTAACCTTTCCGCTGCTGCCCTTGTACAATGTGTGCTGACTTTCGCAGTCGTGACTTTCCTCTTCGTCAACACCGGCGTGCCGCTCATCAGATGGATCGAGGCGTATTACAGGACGGGCTTCGACTTGATCTCGTATGAGCCGCCGCCCGACAAGCGGTACGGCCGGATGAAGATCGAGGACTGGCCTACCATCGAGGAGATGGTGCAAAGCGGAAAGCGGGCGGTGACGTTTCTCTCCGGAGGGGCTAGAGAGTATCTTGTGCCTTGGCTTCTTGCAGAATTCGATTACACCTTCGAGGTATTCTTGATCCATTCCGGTCGATTCTTGACGCGTTGCGTTCGAGCATTAGCTGACGGCCACTGCAGACCGATTTCGGCAACGAGTCGCCCTGGCAATTCTCCTGCGAGCCAGCCCGTCCGCGATGGCCCGACTCGTACATTCCAAATCGCCTATCCCTCGTGAACCACTTCCTCTACGCCAAGTTCTTCGGCTTCCGCTACCCGGACGCTGCGCATGCGAACCGGACGAACAGCGCGAGCTTCGAGATTGGGGCGCTCGGAGAGCACGCGGCGAGGTGCCGGACGAGGTACGAGAGGCGGCCGAATTTTCTGCTGGTGGATTTCTTCAATGAAGGGGATGTGTGGGACGTCGAGCATGGGATGAACGCGTTCTGAGCTTTGCTTCCGGTTGGAGCAAAGGCGATCCGAAAAGTTTGTTGCCGCATCTATGGTCTAGCTTGTTTATGACCAGATTCGCGATTGGGCTGGACTTATGAGCATGTTGGTTATAGAATAGAGACACTGATTGCATACGATAGAAAGCACATGATATTCAGCATTGCAGCCCATTGGTATATTGATCGCTTAAGGTGTCTTTGATCTCTGAACTGCGCTTGGGCGCTGTCCACCTTCAATGCGGCAACGCCCTTTCGGATGGCCCTTGGAGGTAGTATCATAGAATCCTGACTACACGTTTTCCAAGCTTTGTGTCCTCGACGCAGCTGGTGTCCAAAGCTGTAGCGTACAGTGATGCAACAAGCACTGCTCGGTAGATCAGAAGAACTCTGAGACCATCGTCCTTCGTCACTCGATTTGATGCTTCTTGCATTGAGCCGCTTGAACTCGTCCTCAAACCAGGTGACCGTGGACAATATCCCCTGTAGGGATAGTCCGGCAATTTCTCAACGTCGGAAAGGATACGACGCACCTCGCACGCGGCGTCCAGACCGCCCTGCGTCCTGAGTCAGAAATCCACCTGGAGGCGTTTAGCAGGCTTCCGATCAAAATACCCAAGCGCCATTTTCAAAACATCAACCACGACACTCTACATACCTCTTGTAGTTGATGTGCTAAGGCGTTACGCACGTTATGCTCGTCATCAACACCCAACTCGGCCATATCATCCTAGACCTAGGTCCATTGCAAGCAAGTGAAGAGCGTCAACGGTGAGATGATCAAGCTACCGTCATTTTCCAGTAGCTGGGTCGTTTTGATTGGGCCGCCGACAGGACGTACCCACGGCCGAGTTCCTCCGAATCTCATTAAGGACGGCTTGCAGCTCTTTACTCATATCGTTGGGTAGCTTGCACACTCCTTCGAGTCGATGAAGACAGCGACCATCAGGTCGATGCCAGAGAGACCCAAACTCGCTTAGCCAACCCAAGGCACCACTGCTATGGGGAGGGACGGAAGTCGGATGATCTTTACGAAGGTGCTGATTAGCCCAGAAGTCTCTTGTTATCCGGTCACCCGCAAATATTGGATCACTCCTGCAATCCCATCAGACATCCCTTCCAGTGGAGTAGAAGAATTTCTCTATCGCTTGAGCGAAGAGCTCGGGATGTTTATCGTTCCACGTGCCGGAGGTCCCAGGGACTAACGGTGCCGCTTCTTGTACTCCAAACACGGAATGTGGTATAAACCTGCATCGCTCCGAGTATCCGGCAAGAGGTACCATGACCATTGCCTTGGGTGTGGGCGGCCAGGAAAACAGACCGGGCAGATGCTCGTCTTAGGAAGCGTAGCACAAAGCATGGCCGCATTTCTGGCTACGTTCGCTGAGACCTCGATTGACTTCGTTCATGTCTTGACGAGGGCGTCTCAGCCTCTCGAAGTGAATCTTCCTACAGCTGGTGTTACCGTCGAGCATCTGGTACGATCCCGTCCAGTAGAGACTGGGTATGGGAGCTGTAAAGAAGGGTCAAGCTCCAATACTGCCTTTCACGAGCAGAGACTTACTCCCGATATGTCCGGACGAGCGTAAAGCGCTCAAAGACCGCGACTGATCCAAGGTATGGATGCTCTCGGAAGCTTAAACCTCTCGCGAGTGGGCACCCTTGAACCATCTCTATGGAGTCACAGCCGGCAACTGCGGCTAATTTAACGACAGACTCGATTGTACCAAAAGTCGGTGCAGCCTGCAAGTCACTAGGTAGATGATCTGTCTCGCACTGAAGTAAGGGGAATGGTTCTTCATGTAACTTGATGGATTCCTCAGAAGCTCGACCCATCCAGCGGGAAAGATACCTGCACTTTATCACAGTTGGTGTTTGTCTCTTGAAACGAATGATTCTATTTGGTCTCAAAAATGCAGACCGAAAGAACGAAAACATTGTACATTTTTGTGCGATTGTCGACTGTTTGGATTGTGAGCGTCTCGTTCTTTGTAAATCGACTCGCTGATATAGTTTTGGTATACCCGGACCAAGGCCCAATAGCTCTGTATGAAGCCTTGAGCCGCCCAGGCCCAGCGGTCCACAAACCCAGGAAAACCGTTGTTATAGCAATGAGCGTGGCCAGGAATCCGATCAAGACAGTAGTAACGAGGGATCCGAGATCATAGCTGGGCCGGCTGCGTGACAGTCAGGAGCGGTGCTGGAGCAGGAAGCCGGCAACATGAACTGCCTCTGGCCTTCGAATATCGCTCTCAGAAGACATTCTGTGGAATCATCTGGGCACACACTCGGCATAGTGACTGAAAGAGCTTGAGAAATTGTGGAGTATGAGTACAGAAAGAGTGGTCCAAGTTGATCGTGCAGCGGTTGATGGGTGTCTTGAGACGGAATGAATAGGTGTAGAAAGACAGCGCTTCCGCAAGATCTGCGGGCCGACATCCTCTAAGGCATTGCTGCGGCTGCCTGATTGTGTGGCATACAGCAGAAGAAAGCATGAGCATCGTGGTTTGTACATACCACCGGGCGAGGCTGCGTTGTCAGGTGTGTGTGAAGAAGCAGAAGGCTGGATGAAACTCACGTGACCCACTCACATTAGCCAGACAATCTCCCTGGCCGCAAGCTTCAAAAATGCAAGGCCTTCACGGTATGTCAGAAGAGACGGCACTTGGGCAGAATCTGCATTGATTGACCCATCTCCTATGAGACCAGCCATTCTTATCTTATCCGAACCCCCATTCCATCATCCCCATCATCCAAGCAGTCCAAGGAAGTGCCTGCCCAACCAGCATGCCCTCATCCCAACCCAACCATGTAAATGCCAATCAAAAACGCCTCCCATGCAATGCAATGCCCGAAACCCACAGGCCACCACGATGAGCACTGCCCAGCAGGCCCATCGTATCTTCGGCCAAAGACGCAAAGAAACTCGTCTCCATCATACATGCTTTTGAGAACGCTATCAATAAAGGATGGCACTAGTACGCCCTCGCCGTATACGCGTTCGCAGTACCAAGGAACCGCGCAAGAAGCCCACCAGACGTCTTCGCCTTCTTCGCCGGCTTCTCCTCATACGACGACAGCGAGAACTCGCGCGGCGCCTTGTGCAGCGCGGACGGCGGCGGCCGGATGTGCATGAGCGTGGCGCCGGCGTCGACGTCGTAGCGCTGCACGTGTGGCTCCTCGCTGACAGGCTCCATCGTGTATCCATACGAGGCGTAGGAGCCGGCGAGGCTGGCGGGTGAGCCGGAGGAGAGGGAGTCGGCGGAGGACGTGGAGGAGCTGCGTGTTGGGGGAGAGAGGGAGGGTGTGCGGGAGGCCGACCGGGAGGAGGGAGTGGCGTAGGCGAGAGCGCGGCGGGGTTGGATGTAGTTGGTTGTGTCGACGAGGTAGGATTGGGTGGTGTCGTATGTGGAGACGTCGAGGCGAGAGCGGGCAAGGTTCTCGACGCTTAGAGCAAGCTGTTGCTGCTGCCGCTGAGCGGCTACTAGGCGGAGCTCGTTCTCTCGCTGTTGGCGGAGGCGCTCCTCTTCTTGCTTGGCTTGGCTGTGCCGAATAGGCGCGAGGAATGGCTCAAGATGGTAGTAGAGGTCTTCAGGGTTGATGCGTAGATCCCAGTCAAGAAGGAACAGGAGCTGCTTCTCCATGAGGTTGACCTCTGTGATGGAGAAGCCGAAGTTCTCGTAGCCACGGACGGCAGTGTAGCGTGCCCAGTGCTTGTTCTTCGGCGAGGAGTCGTTGAGGTTCTTAGCAGCAAGGATGAGGGAAGCGAGAAAGATCCGATGGACAGTGCAGCGCATTCCCTTGGCGACAGGGGGAAGTCGTGCTTTTAGCCGGCCTAGGTAGACGAGGGATGTCATGAGCGTGGGGACCTGGACGTGTGATCGCTCCACAAGAGAGATGATGAATGCTTCCAGAGATGGCAAAGATGGTTCCCGAGCGTGTTGGGGTGGGGTGGCGGGTGGTGTTGGTGGCAGATGCTTGTTCAACTCTGATGTTTGCTCGCAACGGATGACCTGGGAAGCTTTGTTGGCCAGATATGAGATCATGTCTCGTGATACCGGGAGCTGGATGAAGTAGTTGAGGGCAGCCTGGTTCTGCTCCAACGAAGGTGCTGAGTAGGCCATCTCTGCGAGTGTTGACGAAGAGGTGGGTTGACAAGAAGGACTGAGTGGTGGAGTGGATCCTTAAGTATGTCGGTGGATATTGATGCAAGACACAATAGGATGATACACCTATTGACGAATGGTGGCCGTGTGAATTGACCCTGGGGAAAGTCTATTGCCAAAAATGGAATGTCTCCGGAGATCGTAACAATGGGTATTAGATTAATGCTGATATGGCAATCGCGACAATACCGTGAGTTGGCAGGTATGGTGACCAGGGCGTACAGTAACTCCACTCGTACAGAGTCGAATAGCTGATATTAATGAGAAGCCTTTCCGACCTGCGGGAAGTGCTGAACCGTGAAAGCAATGATGGATCTAGTTGAATGGCGACTGGAGCGTCGTAGTAGAGGGCGCTGCCCGGATGGTAGCAATGGCGTGTAGTGATGGAGTTGGATGCGTCGGAGGCTGAGCCTGAGGTAGTATCGCGGATACGGGCAACGGCGTTCCTTCAAGGACGGCGTTTTCTAGCAAAGAAATGAGGAGGCAAAGGAGGTTGATGGCCGTCTCAGGGTGCGGCGGGCGAAGATACTTATCCTGTGCCTCCCCCTCGCACCGGGCCCAGCAAAGGGTGGTGGTGGAGGTTTCGCCGTTCTCGAAGGGCTTGCCCCCCCGGCGTGTCAAGGAATCCTCGGGGTCTGCGCGGTCCTGGCGCCTGATTGGGCCACATCAGCCGTTGCAGAAAGTCGCGCGGCAACTCTTGCTGGCCCAACGCGCACGATTGGGTCAGAAACAAAAGCGACGAAAGTGTCGTGCAGATGTCCAAACCGAGCGAGGGGCAGAAGGCGGGTTGAGGCGCGTTTCAAGTTGAATGCTCGTCCAGCGACCGCCAAACGCCAGAACTTCACTGCTTCCGTTTGCAGCAGCTGCGAACCTAGACTCCGCGCAACCGTGTATCGCGCTATGGGCAGGGATGCGTGTTTCGAGATCGCTAGGTAGCCGTTCGTTTTAGAGCATGCCGCCGCTGCAAGGTGTCTGCAAGTGCGCGGCCGTGACAAAGAATCCTCGAAGCCAGGAGGTTTGTGCGTCGGAGATACAGGTCGTGTTCGCACGCCCTTGGGTTCTGTTCGCTGCGGGACTTTCACAGCGAGCAATCATGCAGCTATCAGCTGGGGATGACTCTTGTTGTTATGTTGATGTGCTGGCAGTAGCTACGATGCCCGAGATGGTGGCGGTCAACAGACTGAATCATATGAACAGCGTGCAGCAACACCTGACAGCAAAAAGTGGTGGATGACAAGTCGTCCAACACTACAATGACTTGCCATGTCCCACCGGCGTGACGAATGCTCCCAGGCCATCATGAAGCCTGATCAAGCCCCCGATCAAGCGTGTTGGTGGCCAGCGAGTTCTTCCCAGCCTTCGCGAACCACTCATCGCCAGCCTCCACGATCCAGCGACACGCAGGTCGGGCCGCTGTGTTCGCCAGGGCGCGAATAGAGTGTGGCAACGGATGGCACAAGGGACATCTGGGCAGGACGATGCGAAGACGCGTTTTCGCGCAGCGGGAGGAACTGAAAGATCCATGGGATCAAGGGGGAAACGCCGCTTGAACGGGACAGGGAAAGCCGAGGCGGAAGTGGCGCTGCACCATGCAGGAGTTGGAGTCGCTGCGAGCACTTGGGCAACCCTTGAGCCCTTGAAGCTTCGAGAAAATGCCAAGCTTCTCCATGTCTCAGACACGCAGCAGGCTTCAATCCGTGTCGAATCATCCGGCCTTGTTGCATTTACACCCAGCATCAAGAGCCTGCTCTACGGAGTAGACGCTTCACCTTTCTGTGTTGGCACGCGTCTCCATCGTGGCAGTGCAGTGTGGCCTGGTCACGCAACCATGGACGATGCTTCACGCAGAATGCCTCATTGCACGTCTAACGGTCACCGGTCACTCGGGCAAGACTCGTACTGATTTCTTGCACCCAAGAGCCCCAGGAAGAGCCTCAGCCAGCCAGTCTGATCGTCACAAGGCCAGATTTGGGACTTCATCAAGCCACGTGCTGATATATCATAGCATACCAGTGCCCGACTCTCCCTCTAACCGCTGCACTGCCCCGAGCCTGTGAGAGCTACATCCTGGCCAACCGTCCTCTCAAAGCACAGCTGGAACATATACAGAGACTCTAGCACATGACAGCTGCATGTTACAGGCTAGAAATGTGAAAGCTAAAACACCCGACTGCTTACCGAACCCTTGCACCAGATATTGTATCTTGGGCCCCGAGCCGCTGGAAGCACACAAGCACTGATCTCTTAACCCATCTATATCAAGCGCTTCTAAGACCATTTGAGCGACGCGCCCCAATGGGGCACTAAGACATCTGCCCTATCCGTAAACGCTCGGCGCGGCCATTTTTGGCGACCAGCAGCCGCTCGCAGAGCCGCTGGTGCTACCTTCATGCCATAGCGTAACGTTTCATCCTAGAACTAGCTCACCTCGAATATGTCTTGCATCGGGTACGCAATTCGAACATCTCCTCACTACTTGTTTTTCTGAAAAGAAGAGTTTGGGCTCTCGAGGCTCGGCATCACAACCTGAGTGTGAAGCTTGTTTCTTACAGCCTGGTCAATTTGCCGACGTTGCTTGCATTATGATGCATTAATTATTACTGAGCTGTCTAGGCCCTATCCTGACACTTTTAATTCGTAAACGTTCCACCGTAGAGATAGTCGTGGCTACTCAAACAAGAGCACCGGGTATCACGTAACCAAGCAACAATAAAACGCCGAGAGAATGATCAGCCACCCTGCCTGAAAAACCCCAGCAGCCGTCGAAATCCTGCCTCTCGCTGTCCAGCAGCTGCATTATTGCCGGCCGTAGTTTCGCTCATGGCTTTCCTACGACGGCAGGGGTAGCATCTCGCCGTCTCGGGACTCGAGTCCATCGCAGCATCATGCTGCGGGACAGGCTCGTCGGTGGCTGCAGCGTCCAGCGCCCGTATGTTGTCCGTGATGGGAATCCCTGCTTTCGGCGCGCGAGCCGGAGTGTGCTGTGATGTCGAGTCCTCGGCCGTGGTGGTGGAGGCCTCTGCATCTGAGTCTGAGTCTGACTCGGTGGCGCCCTCGCCGGAGAGGAACACCATCTCCATCGTGTTCGCTTCGTCCGCAGGTCCATCTTTCTGGCCCTCTATGACCTGCGATACTTTCTTCTTGGGACTAGGAGCTGACGTCACACGGTCCGGAAGGCTCGATGTACGCAGCGAAGACGCGGTGCTTGCAGTGTTTGCGCGCTGCGAGCGGGTTCCGGAGCCCCCTGGCGCCGGAGGTGGGGAAGTCGACAGGATGGAGGTGGCGGATGCTGTGGAGCGGTGAACAATAGCACCAGCAGAATGCAGTATCTTAGCAAAACTGCTCCGAGTGATCGTGCTATCGGGCGTGGCGGGGCGACTAGCACTCCCAAACCCTGTCGGCATCGAAGCCGAGCGCGGGACAGGCGAAGGCCGATTCGCCAATCTCCGCATCGATGACTGATTTGTGGACGCTGGCGAAGTGAGCGAGTAACGGAATGTGGGTGACCAGTTCTCACAGAAGGCTACCCAGATGCCAGTGACGATAATCAGCTTCCGCAGAGAATCTTCCGTTGTCTTGACCACAGGGTCGCTGGTGGTTGTTGTTTCCGTATTGAAGTCTTGGTCCGGCTCCGACTCGTCGGACAATGGGCTCTGTGCAGGGGAGGTGGGAGAAGTGGTAGCCGAAGCGGGCGACGGCATAATATACCAGTCCGAAATATCAATGCCAGTGGTCGCCATTGTAGCGACAATTGGGTGACGCCTCGAACTAGGGTCTAGAATACTGAATGCAAACCGCTTGTTCGATTCGACGGGGGCAGAAGGGGTCCGTCCAGCGTCCTTAGAACTGCGTTCAGGTTTGGACTTTCGAGGGAGCCAGCGGGCTGTGTGATTCAGCCCGTGCGAATCTGTCATCTTAAACTCGTATGCGCCGCTTGGAAATGACCTGGCCTCCCAGACAACATTGTCTTCCAGGATGATGTCGATCTTTGACCTTGTGCCTGCTTCCTCCTTCTTCGACACGCATATACAACCAAACACTTCGCGAGCCGCCCAGCCCTCGTCGTCGTCGCCTTCGTCACTCCCGGCGGTCTTGTAGTCTTCCGCCGTAACTACCACCAGATCCTCGATGCCTAGCTTGTCCCTGCTTTTGAACTCCTGGGCATACTTTTTCTTGAGGTTTACGGCAAGTAGTGCGGACGGGAACACCTCGTAGGCAGGCTTCGGCCTTGGAGAGGTGTATAGCTGCTGCAACTGTAGTACCAGTTTCGATTGTAGGTGCAACTTTTGCGTTATGTCTTTGTTCGAAGGAGGATGTCCAAAACAGTAGCACGTTTTGGATCGCGGAAGTCGTTTATTCTGAATCTGGTCGTCCAGAACTTCGCCGCTGGAGGTAGTCGGTCTCGATTGAACGGTATAAGTGCTGTCAGACTCTCGAGGTTCGGGCTCCGCAAACGAGATTGCCCGGTGCTGACTCATGCTGTCGTTGTTCTGCTTGATAGACTCGGTGTTCAATGCGCTGGTAGTGACTGACAAGGGGGGTGTTTTCGCTCGCGCTCCATAAGAGAGTATGCTAAGAGGGGTGAGCACTCGAGGAATCGGAGAGCGTCGGTCGGGCGACGACGGCCGCGAAGAGGAGAACTCATGGCCGTGAGAGGCAGCGGCGTCTGCTGTCAAAAGCGAAAGGAACATCCTGATGGTGGGACAAGCAGCTGTGATGGCAGTCGCGAATGTTGTGCAGTTTGGATGCTCATCTCCTTGGTCTTTCCCCTCCGGCACTGGTCTCCCCTTCAATCGTGCCCAAGCCCCTCAAAGAGCCGTCCCACTGAGGGAGGCGCCCTCTTTACGAAGCGTGGTGGTGGGGGCGGTGTCGATGTGCAGCTCCCGGCGTAAGCACTGAGGATGCCCGCAGCTGATCCCTGTCGATTCGCGAAGCGCTAGGAAATGCTTCGCTGCGACCACATTTGTAAACCGACCTCACAGATGAACGGCATGGATCATCGGATGAGGTGTAGAAGACTGCAGGTCGACTGCTTTTACTCTTTGTTCAAGTTCCTAGACCGAAAGAGAAGGGAAACTCTTTGTGTCGGCATCCCGGGGCATCGAACAAGCGGTGGACTACCGTCATAGATTCAGGCCTATTGGGGTTTCTGAGTCTCGGTCACCGGAGTTCAATTCGTTCCGTTAAGAGGTTGGCAGAGGACGGAAAGAGTCAAAGATGCGACAACGCCGACGCTCTTGCAGTAACTTACGGCCGTTCAAGCCTGATTCGTCGTGCTGCCGGAAAGGTGTAGTCTGACGGTCTTGTCGAAGGTCATTGAACCGTGAGGCTCACCAAGCGCAATCGAACCATGTCATGAAGGTACAGTAAGATTGGAACACATGTTGCAGAATTGCCAAGAGCATATGGGTTGTCTAGAATGAGAAGAGGTCAGAGATCCCCCTCGTACTGTAGAGCAAAGACTCGCTGTTTGTGTAACCCACGTGATGCTCTCACAGACCTGCTCATGAATACTGCCAAGTGCTCCGAACGATGAAAGAAAACAGCCATAGTCATGATATCCTGCAGCACTCGGAACTGCGACTACTCGCTTGGGGCAAAGAACAGTCCTCAGCGCTAGAAGGTCGTCGCCGAGCTGAAGACAGACGGAGAGCAAATGTGGCGTCGCCCTCCACCATCCGGAGTCTCGGCGCCGATATTCCGACTTTCTGGGGAAATGCAAAAGCAGCAGAGGGCACAACGATATACCCAGGTTTAGGCAGAATCGGCACAGTGGGAAGAAAGCTACTCTGGGACCCTGTCGAACAAGCTTTGTTTTGCATGATATTCGAAAGCCGTAGTCAGTCCACTCGCTGCTATGTCTGCCACTCAGATATCTCACCTCCTCGAATGGTTTAGGAGCAACGGCGGCCATCTGGACGAGAGCGTAGAGGTTTCTGAGGACGTCGGGAGCGGTATCCACCTCCGTGCACGCCGACCAGTCGATGGAGCAGAGGTGTCCATATGCAGGTGCCCTTTTTCGCTCTCTTTATCCTATCTCAATGTAAAGCCTTGCCGAGATTCTCCAGACACACCTTTGATCGACGGCGTCGCGGCTAAGCTTGTGGGGTATGCGCCCGTCCACGTAGTATCCTACTTTACTCTCATCGAGCAGCGTCTGATGGGGATCGATTCCTTTTGGGCACCCTACATCAGATGCCTACCCAAAGAGAGTAAGCTGAACACGCCGCTGTTCTTCTCGGATGAGGACCAGCAATGGCTCCTCGGGACGAACCTACTGCCAGCTGCTCAGTCCCGACATGCTCAGTGGAGAAGCGAGTGGGAAGCTGCTTGTCATGCCCTGCATGATCAGGATGTAGAGGCCAGGGATTACACGTTGGAGCTTTACTTGTGGGCCGCGACCGTCTTCACATCCCGTAGTTTCGCGTCAAACGCAGCCCTACCGGAGTACGAGGAGGTCTTCCCGCTTCTGTATCCTGTGCTCGATATTGCCAACCACAAGGTCGGAGCTAAAGCCGTGTGGGGTTTCAAGGCGGGCTCCTTCGATCTCCGGATAGCTGAACCCATCTCGATGGGCGATCAGGTTTTCAACAATTACGGACCAAAGGGAAACGAGGAATGTAGGTGACTTCTTTACATTGTATCATTGCTACCCATATCCGTTTCGCATATAGCCTGCTGCCGCCTCCCTACGCCGTCTTTCGCTTCCGTTGGATGCAGGCATCTTCGGGTAAGACCAAAGCCACTGCACGTAAGCTACAGACCAGTCTTTAAAAGGTTTTTCTACATTGGGGTATCATTATTGCCTTTAAGTGAACTTCGGAAGAGTCTCGGAGAAACCTTGAAACCATGGCTTGTACAAACGCAAAAGGATTCGAAGTGCTGCTCCATGACGTTGACAGAGTTTGTCTCCGGGGTTATTGGGACCAAGGTCTTGATCCAAGCTCGGCACATCTGCAATCCGCTGGGTGTGGCTTTCAACGAAGGAATGAGGAGCGGAGTGGATGCCGGGTTTCACTGGTGCTCATTTGCAGGGTATCCATCCGACCGACCGTTCGGAGTCCGACGAATACAAGATAATAGACGCTGAGCCGCCACGACTAACTTCACGCAGTACTCATGGGCTATGGCTTCTGCATTCCGGATAACCCATGTGACGAGGTGGCCATCCGGCTAGCGAAGCCTCCGCCTGCTGTGCGCGCAGTGCTCCGGTCTTTGTATCCTTCCGAATTCCCATCAGCTGATTGGACCACCTCGGAATCGACGTTCTACCTCCGGTGTCATTTCCATTACTCCGGCGGCTATGGAGACGCTATCCTAGGCACAGGAGGCATTCCTCTTCATATGCTTATGATCTCTGTTCTCATCGTCGCACACACACGAGGTCAGCCACTGGAGACCGCAGCATGCAGTCCGACTGCTCGGCAAGTTGTGGGAGCCACACGCCATCTCCTGGCACCTCTACAGATCAAACGCGATGCTGTCGCTGGACCTTCCAGAAACTTGGCAGAGCCCAATAATATCCGACAGAGGTATGCAAGCATGTACCGCAACGGTCAGCTTGCTATCTTGACGGACGTTGTCAACCAGCTTGAAAGCAAATTAAAGGGGTTTCGCCAAGCGGGTCATTCTCTGAGCCTCGGGCTTCGTACTGCATCTCCCACGTCTTCTCGGCCAGGAACGTCGCTCGTCTCTTTTGATCCCACACCCAACCAGGAACATGCGGCACCGCCCCCAACATTGGTATTACATGATCGAGACCATCGCCCTGAAGTTAAGGAGTCTCTGGCGCGCGGTATCATCCTGAGCTTAGAAGACGCCTCTGCCATCCTCGATAGCAGCGAGGACAAGCGACTATCCGAATGCTTCAACATTGGCGTAGAGTCAGGATTGGGAACTTGCGATGTGGCGGAGTTGCGTGAAAACGACGTCGAAGATGTGGTTTGGATGCTTTGGCTCTGCGCGGCCTACATCATCGCCCAAATCTCTGCGTCACCGAGCTCACCTCTAGCCCGGATGGTCTCAAAACTGGTTCAAGAGTACCCTATGGACGGTGCGTTCATGGTCAACCAGGATGCCGTTCAATATATTGAAGACATACGCTCTGCAGCCTCAGCAAATGAAGAGTGTGCAAAACTCTGGAGCAGCGAGCTGTGGACTACTAATGTATCAGCCTGGGCGGCCAGAGTGGTGGAACTGGAGGCATGGGTGTGGGAGGGGAGCTGGGTGATGTTTTTCGAGAATCCCAGGGCAGACAGCGAACGGATATAGGCTTCATGGGGCATAATCTGTATACTTGTGCTTTCTACGCGGGCGAGCCCATATGGTTCCTCGCCAACTCGCACGGAAGGATCCAGTCCTTGAGCGTTACACCAGCCAGTACAGGTCAGCCCTTAGAAGCTATCTGCATTCTATCACATCTGCGTAGCTGCAGAACATGGTAGGCGATGGCGAGCCCGCGAGCCTTGGTTCTTCTGCAGTCCGTCCATTCCTGAAATGTGACGGGACTTCTGACGCCCTGTTTGCGCCTTTCGAGTATGGACTGTCGTAGTTGATTGATTGATGCATGCTTAGTTAAATGGCCCACGACTTCAACACCGCCACGACTGCGCAGTACCCGCCCCAGTGACGCGTCACATGCTCATGTCGCCCGAAGGCGGATAGCGCCGGGAGATAACGCTTTGATAACGGCCTTCCCCGCGTTATGGCGGAGTTGCCAGGAGTCGGCGAGCTGCTCACGGTTGCTCACAGAACGAACAGATCTGAGGTGTGGCCGTTCGAGCCTTCCGTGGGCACGTTGAAGTGCTCACCGAGAGGCTCTTGCTGAGACACCTATCCGAGCCGTTCAATGCCCAGGCGCAGCTCCAAAAGGGCGTGAAGGCGAGCGGGCGGGACAAGGAAGCTTCCAGGGCATTCTGACCCCTGCTAGCGCCCATCGTCACAAGCATTACTCATCCGTCACCGCCGCATTCACCTTCTTGCCCCAGCCTCCATGCTGCCTACTTAAGACCTCCTTCTCAAACCAAACATCCCCCATCTTCCACACATCGAACAACCACCACCTCGCAACTCAACCAACCTCAGCCATCCACACCCCATCACAACCAAAACACATATCCATCTACCAGCACACTCACTCACCATGCAGATCTTCGTCAAGACTCGTAAGTACCCGCGCTTGCCACATCAGCCTCTCGCAGCTCACTGACAGGTCGCAGTCACCGGAAAGACCATCACTCTCGAGGTTGAATCCTCCGACACCATCGACAATGTCAAGAGCAAGATCCAGGACAAGGAGGGCATCCCGCCAGACCAGCAGCGCTTGATCTTTGCCGGCAAGCAGCTCGAGGACGGGCGCACCTTGTCCGACTATAACATCCAGAAAGAGTCCACGCTCCATCTCGTTCTCCGGCTCCGTGGCGGCATGCAGATTTTCGTGAAGACTCGTATGTACTCTCAGATGTCATCATTATGTCACGCGCAACGTGCTGACTGTTTGGCGCAGTGACTGGCAAGACCATTACCCTTGAGGTCGAGTCGTCCGACACGATCGACAATGTCAAGAGCAAGATCCAGGACAAGGAAGGTATTCCTCCGGACCAGCAACGCCTGATCTTCGCTGGCAAGCAGCTCGAGGATGGTCGCACGCTATCCGACTACAACATCCAGAAGGAATCGACCCTGCATCTCGTCCTTCGTCTCCGTGGCGGCATGCAAATCTTCGTCAAGACCCTCACTGGCAAGACAATTACACTGGAAGTTGAATCGTCAGACACGATCGACAATGTGAAGTCGAAGATTCAGGACAAGGAAGGCATTCCCCCAGATCAGCAGCGTCTCATCTTCGCCGGCAAGCAGCTAGAGGATGGCCGGACGCTCTCGGACTACAACATCCAAAAGGAGTCGACATTGCACTTGGTGTTGCGCCTGCGTGGTGGCATGCAGATTTTCGTCAAGACGCTGACGGGGAAGACGATCACGCTGGAGGTGGAGTCATCGGATACCATCGACAACGTGAAGTCGAAGATCCAGGACAAGGAAGGCATTCCGCCGGACCAGCAGCGTCTCATTTTCGCGGGGAAGCAGTTGGAGGATGGCAGGACTCTTTCCGACTATAACATCCAAAAGGAGTCCACGCTGCACTTGGTGCTGCGTCTTCGTGGTGGTCAGTAGGCGGCGCGGTTGGCAGACGATCACTTAGCTTGGAGTTCTGGAATGGGAAGGCAGGCAGGGCCGGAGTCGCATAGCGATGCTTCATATCTATGACCAATGAAGCGGCCTACGGGCTGAGATTTACATCTCGATACCTTTTGTTTATGTATGCGTTGTGACCCTCGGAGCGTCTTGGACATAAGTCTCTCTAATCAAACTCCCCGCCAAATGCATCGATAACCCCTCGCGCAACAGCGTCTTTGATTGTCATTTCACTATCCAGGCAACCCCTCGGGGCTCAATAGATCCTGCGAACAAAGTCCCATCAGTCGAGTCCACCGGATGCTGACCTCCTTCCACGACCTGTCTGCACCAACTACCGGTTCACACTGCCGCCTCACAACTTCTGGAGCGAGGATGTGACGCACTGGAGTTAGAGCGGAGTTAAGAAGGTGGAGCTGTGGTAGATCATACGCAAACGTCGGATTACCTGAACTTCAGATCATTGATTGATAGAAGGAGGTCCTCCCTCAAGTTTCTCAAGACCTTCGACCTTGGATATTCAGGACAATCAGTCACACCACGACTACAGCAAAGATGGCCGAGAAATCGAAGATGGAATATACTAAGTATGCAGCCTCACCCACAGCCTTCTAAGCTTCGGCTTCGGCTTCGGCTTTGGAGGGATCTTCAATTAATGAGCATACATGGAGCTGGCTAACGATGGAGTAGTTTGGGCAAATCTGGCCTCAAGATCTCCAAGGTTATCCTGGGGGCCATGTCATTCGGTTCGAGCGAATGGCAGGAATGGGTCCTGAATGAAGACGAAGCCCTTCCTCTCCTCAAACATGCGTACGATTGCGGCATCAATACGTGGGATACTGTATGGCCAATACTTCAGTCGTCGAAACATCTCTAATACTCCCATCAGGCGGATATCTACTCCCACGGACGCAGCGAAGAGATCATCGGGAAAGCTCTCACGCAATACTCCATTCCGCGCTCTCGTGTGGTCATTCTCTCCAAATGCTACTTCGGTGTCAACCCCAAATCCCCCGGCATGCCCATCTCCGCGGTATCCACAAACGACGGCGACATGGTCAACCAGGTTGGATTGAGCCGCAAGCACATTCTTGACGCTGTTGAAGCGAGTGTGAAGAGGCTGGGCACATACATCGACGTCCTTCAGATCCACAGATTAGATCGCGGCACACCGAGGGAGGAGATCATGCGGGCACTCAACGATGTGGTGGAGAAGGGGTGGGTGCGCTACATCGGCGCATCAAGCGTATGTTCTACCTGCTGAACTGCTCCTAAACCGGCCGAACGAAGGCTGACCAGTCGGCGATAAGATGGCAACATGGGAATTCCAGACACTTCAGAACATCGCCGAGAAGCACGGCTGGCACAAGTTCATCAGGTACCCTCGTCCCTTCTCCCTGTTTCCTCATCTCCGATGAACAACCCGCTTAATGGCTTGCAGCATGCAAAACTACCACAACCTCCTCTACCGCGAAGAAGAGCGCGAAATGCTCCCCTACTGCTTCGACACCGGCGTGGGCGTGATCCCCTGGTCCCCCGTCGCCCGGGGCGCCCTGACCCGCCCCTACAACTCCCGCGACACCAAGCGCGAGAAGACGGACAAGTTTCTGCACAACCTGATCCGCAGCCGGGAGAACGAGGTGGACAAGGCGATCATCGACCGCACGGAGGAGGTGGCGAAGAAGAAGGGGGTTAGTATGGCGGCTGTTGCGACGGCATGGAGTCTGCATAAGGGGTGTAATCCAATCATTGGGCTGTCGAGTAAGGAGCGAATTGAGGAAAGTGTGGAGAACATCAAGGTGAAACTTACGGGGGAGGAGGTCAAGTATTTGGAAGAGCCTTATCTGCCTAAGGAGAGGGCAGGATATTGAAGTGGCAAAAGGAGCGGGACTAGACAAGAACGAGACGCGGCGTATCCTAAGATGTCATACATTGTATTGACTTTTGGCTCACACGGCGGAGGGCAGGCAGGCACGTGATGCGACACTCTGGACAGCCATCATGGAAAACTCAAGTACTGAAATTGCAGCAAGGATATAAATGAGATTGCGGCAAGGATACAAACGAAGTAGCTGGCACTAGAGGGAATTCCCGAAGTAGGAGCTGTGACTGCTCCGGTCAAAGTGCCTGAGGTGAGGAAGCACGGGATGTCAAAGATGGATCAGCCCTGCACCTCAACCCTTCTCCATGGATGAACCTGGAGTGTGATTCTGCTACGCAGGTGATGAGTCTTCGAACAGGGCGCAGTATTGCTTTTCCGTGGCGCAACGGAACGCTTTTGGATAGTGACCCAACAACAGAACCATGGTGGGCCCCTTGGCTCAGCTGCTCAGCTGCTTGTGCGAGCGTCGGAGCTGCCGTCAGATAAGTAGCTGCTGAGCCCCGACTCTCTGCTACAACTCTTCACTACCTTTTTGCAGAACAACCGTATTCTTCATTGCTTCTGGGCGGCATTGTTCGACGGCATTGTTTGCTCATCTATCAAGAGGCGACTGGAAATTGCTAGCTGAGCTGCCAAGCGGTCTCGGCGGCTTCATAAGACGGTCCGTGGTAACGGCAGCGACTTAGGCTTCCCGATAAACCATCGAGATGGGAAACACCTGTAGGTACACGAGTTTGATGATTCTGCCCTCATCGCCCTTCGATGCGTCTATCTCGTTGCTTTCCGTTGTCGAGAATACCTACCATTTCTCCTGTCCGCATTCATTCCCGCACCATGTCCCAAAAAGCGACAAGTACGAGTTCAGCTTCACCCGCCCTCGGCAAGTCTCCACCGGCGATATGATGCTGACAACTCTGTGCAAACAGCCCTCTTTGACCGCGTCCTAACCGGCTCCCAATCCTACCGCGCGCGAACATGCGAGCAGCAACCCGACTTCTTCAAGACCCTCGCAGCCGGACAGAAACCCGAGCTCCTATGGATCGGCTGCGCTGACAGCCGGGTGCCCGAAACCACCGTCTGCGACTGCAAGCCCGGCGACATCTTCGTCCACCGCAACATCGCCAACGTCGTTTCTCCCAACGACCTCAGCGCAAACAGCGTCCTCGACTACTCCGTCGGCGTCCTGAAGGTCAATGGGATTGTGGTATGCGGGCACACTAAATGCGGAGGTGCTGCGGCTTCCTTGGGCGACGAGGATCTTGGGGAGACTCTCAATACTTGGCTCGCGCCCGTCAGGGAGATGCGCAAGAAGCATCAGGAGGAGCTTGACCAGCTTGCGTCGGATGATGAGAGAGCTGCCCGGTTGGCGGGCCTCAATGTTCAGCGGTCTCTTGAGACCCTGCGCCAGAACAAGACAGTCATCAAAGCCATGGAAGAGCGGGATCTCAAGCTTTATGGCGTCATTTATGACCTCGCCGACGGGGAGTTGAGGGTGCTGGAACGGGAGTGAGGGATGGAAAATCATGGCCCCACACACGTCAAAGAAGCGGACGACATGTGAGCAGCATGAGTGAGACTGCGTAGCCGCAATGATTGGTTTGACTCACCGTTCTGGTTACAGCGCTGTAGTTTCTAGACGTTAGGCACAGATGTCCGCTTGATATCGTCATTAACCGCTGCGATTCACTCGAAAATCTCTAAGATTCCCTTTCCTCCTCCAAGCTATGATGTGCAAACTTATGCTACTCCTTATTCATGAAATGCAATCAAGCTGTTGCAGGGGCAACAACGCAGTTTCCCTATCCTTCGCGTCATCTGTCGTTCCGCGAAGTGATGAATGAAGGGGGCTAGAAGGATAGAGGGAGCTGTGGTGTCAAAGCTAGACGTCAGGTGACGCATGTTATTCACTTCAATACCTCCTTTCCGTTCAATTATGGCACGTGATCCGCTCCTCCTTGAGGCTTTTCAGCCCCCCTGCCCTCCTTAACTTTCCATCCTTCTGGCCTCACTCTTTCATTCCCTTAATAGTTCTATCTCGGCGCGCTCTGTATTTGCCCATTGCGAACGAAGTCCAGCTAGCCCGTGAAGATAGTCGACAAACATTCACTCGAAAGCTAACGGCGCGCTTTACGTTGGACCCATAGCCTATCGAGATCTTCTACAGGCCTCTCTTGAAGGATTACGGCACGCTTCGCGTTGGCCACATTGCGCTTCGTAGCCCCTTCAGTCTCGCACAACCTCACCGATAAGATTCAGCACGGCCGATGCGGGGAGCTTGGCTAATCTACAGGCGTTGCGCACTGAGATCGAGAAGTTTATCGATGATAAAGACGAGAGCTGCCAGCAACTCTCTAAGATCTTGGATAACCTGCTAGGCAAGGGCCGAAGCGTCAAAGGTTGAACGACCGTGATGTCTGGGAGCAAGTTCGAAACCTGGGTAAGACTGTAGCAGAGACTTAGATACAACACCGCTAACAAGAAGAAGTTTGGGCCAACGCAGATATAAGGCCTAGAAAAACAGCGCCAAATGGGTTCGTTCCTAGGAACCTCAAGAGCCTGAAACTGGACGTCGGATGGGATAATACTCAACACAACAATTTCCAATAGGCGCTAGATCTTGTTAATGCGAAAATTTAGGCAATTAGAAGAGCTCTAATGCAAGATCAGTCCGCAAACCAGCCTACCGTAGTTCCAGATCCGAACGCGGCTCAACCTCACGCTGCAGCTCCGAAGGCTCAACCTTCATCTACTACTCAGCCTCCTGCTAGTGGAGATCAGTCCATTGATCAACATCCCGCTGCAGCCCCGGTAGCCCAAGCCTCTTCCGCTGCTCAGCCTTCCGCCGTCGAGAATCTGTCCGCTCAGGCTCCTGGTGGTGCAAACCAGTCCACACCTCACCATTGACGGGAATGAGAGCCTTTCATCAGGCATGTCTGGTCGTGATGTGCGAGGATCTCAGCCTCTAGACCCCTTCTCGCTCAGCGAGCAAGAACAAGATTTCTTACATTGAAGCTGTTGATGCTGCAGAGTTCAGCTGCTCTTGGGATTGAGGTTGCTGTTGAGTTTAACGGTTTATTGGTTTGGTGGTTTTCGGAATTCATCTTGGGGTCTCTCTTGGATTCTTTCTTGGGTCTTTCCTTGGGTCTTTCTCTGCTCGAATCTGGCGAACCTATTTGGAATTTCAGGCTTGAGTTCTACGAACATCGGCTTGAGGGAATCCGGACCCCGGTATCGGGTTCGGCGGTTTATGGCTGGAGGGTTTTCAGACATCATTCGGTGGCCATTTCTCGGCTCGGATCTGGCGAGTCTGCTGGGCCTTACTGCTTGGGCTTTGATGCTTGAGCTTCTACTGCTTTCATGTTGATACGAATGATGAATACACCACTCAGATTTCCTGCGATGGATGGTGTTTGTGAAAAGACATAAGGCTCCGCGGTAAAACTAGGCGACGGTTTGAGGGCTAGAATGTTCTCCGAGGTTTCTGTGGGGCGCGCTACTGGGCCCGTGGGGAAGAGCACGCGCAGGGCCTACGAGCTTACATCGGTTGCAAAATGTAGGCCAGTTTCGTTCGCGAAATTCATCCATCCTCTCAGGCTCTTCGTGGAGATCATAAGAAGAACTGCATAGCCAACTCAGCGTTTAACATCACTAAATATTGGTGAAAGATAAAGAACAACTGCCTCAAGATATGTAATGTGAGATATTAATTGCAAAGGCCTTTAGCAAGGTGTGGAGACCTCAGAACATTATTTTTCCTCCATGTTCAGGTTTGTGATGGATTGCTCCTTGCTGCGTTGTCGCGTCGGTCCGGCTTAGGAGAGACAACGTCTCAACCAGGGCGACGCAGGAGCGAATGCCAGGTGCAGCTCCCTGCGGTCGGAGGGCAGATATTCCGATCACCCGCGTGACATTCTCGTCACCTCAAAGCGGCTGGACGGGGATAGTTTCAGTGCCACTGAGGTTCGGAAGGCGAAGCGCCTCCAACTTAAGCCCTGCCGTTGGAGCAGCGATACATCCCCGCAGATGGAGAGTAGGGTGCAGAAATCTGCTGTACGGAGCCACGCGTCTCGTTGTGCCAGGGCCTGCTTCCCTGCCTTGTCAAGCCTACCCTCATTTAGATGAACCGCCACGGTTCTTTCTTGGTCCTACTCTGGCTGACCTGCTCCACACCGATTGAAAGGTTGATCGCCGCGAGCCGCTAGGCGCGGCATGGATCTCCCCGCACCGAGCGGCAGGTACAGGAACGTTAGCTACCGAATGAGTGCTTCTCCAACGCCTGTATCTCCTGGGTGCGAGCACATGTCGACGTCATAGTCACGCTCTGCAGGTAGGTTCAACCTTCTGACATCAACACTAGTCTCAAGAGGGTTTCTCCCTTGCTCGTAGCTGACTTACTGCTCGTGTAGACTGATGGCAACTCGTCTGATCCCCCTGAGACGGACATCTGTCTGCAACGGTAGAAGGGCCGTTTTCTATACCCTGCTCTGTATCCTGTGATTCTATCGTGATACACGTTGGCCAAACGACGATCCATCGGTCTTGAATATCACACCAGTCCTTGTCCTGGAGTCACACATCCGAGACAGCGGGAAACATATAGATTGTAAGGAAGAGCAGTGAAACAACATGGAAAGTACCTAGAACTCGGAAGTTCCAAGCACGTACAGAGGGCGAGCACAGGGTACCGACCTGGATTGTTGTATTGTACTCAGGCTCAGGCTCACGCCGAAGACCACGCATACCTGCAAGGAGCTTGGAAGTAACTCGATACCGACCGGCCATGCCATCCGCAAATTTCTGGAGACGATCCACTTTCAATAGTAGTTGCAGCGGGAAAAAGACCATAATCAACCAGTGTGCATCGAGAACGCCGACTAGCCCTCCAGGACAATCTGCGGATTGGACGTGGAATCCCTTAATTCGCTTCCTTGGTATCGGGCTCCTCGTGTTCAATGCTGCCAGATCTAGGCGCATCGCGCTCGCAGGTGCTAGAGGTTGGCCCGTCGTGGTCATTGCTGCCAGACTTTGGCTCGCGGTTGTTGCTGCCATATCTGGGGTGCGGGCACGAGGGTATGAGCAAACGATCACAAGCCTCACAAGGTTATTCCCACGCGGCTTGTGTCTCTTTGCTGGATCTGAGGATCAGACTGGTCGCATAGGCCCTGGAGTGGTAGGATTTCTTGCAAGCTTTGTACCAGCTTCAGCCTGCGCTCCCTGCACGACGCACTTTAGCTGCGACAGCCGACAATCTTGATAACGTAGGCGGCGCCGGAAGAGATTGCTTGATGTCATATTCAATTGCCGGTGACGGGATCTTCTCTCCTCTTTTATGGGTGGCGGATGCGTATAAGAAGCGCCTCCCCATCTGCCTCGAGAGTCTATTATCGATCTACAGCATCAGCACTTCAGAGCATAACCTCGACCTGCTTCATCTACATCTTTCAAGCTTCTCCGAGAAGTCTAGCACCCCCAATCAATCACCATGTTGATGAAGAATATCCTCACTCTCCTGACCGTCGCAGTTGCCGCCTCTGCCGCTCCCGCTGCCGAGCCAGAGCCACAGCAGACGGGCTCCCAGCAGAACGTCTGCGGCAACGACCAGAGACTGAAGTGCTGCCAGCAACTCCAGACACAGCGGGTCCGGAACGGTATCCCCGTTATTGTCGGCCTCCAATGTGTCGACATCAATGGTGAGTCGCCCGACACGGCATCTTGCGTCGGAATATGGCTAATCCCGCTCGCACACGAAGTGATCAGCGCACTCAACCAGCAGTGCACCCAGAGGGTGGCTTGCTGCTCGTCCGGCAACCAGGTATATTCTAAGTACCCTCCACTTATGTTTCAAGCGGTTGACGATGTTGCCTTCAGTCTGGTCTCGTCAATATCGGAAACGTTTGCGTCCCAATCTTGTAGGGGTTTAGAATGCCTCAGCCTATCTTCTTGGACTATCTTAGGAGGCGACCTAGAGTGGCCTCAGCCTGTCTTTACCAATTTATGTATGATACGGCGAGATCCTATTCAACATAGGAACATTCAATACAGTCGCTACCAATAGAATTGCTTGAGCTTTGCGTAAAACTCTATGGTCTAGCTCGCCCAATTGGACTTTTGAACGCTCTTCCTCTTCTGGCAAATGCATGCGCATTCCTGAAAACTTCTGATCTTTGATCCATGCTTGCTAGCGGGAGGGATAATTGGCAGATGCCAACCCTGAAGACAACTTGAAGAACAAGTCTAAGGTCTGCTCAACGACGACCTTTCGACAGAGCCTGCAGTGCCGGCTCTCCACACCCTGGTGATTATGCTAAATCGCGCTAGCCTGGGTCGATCTCCTGCCATTCCCTAGTCCATTGGTAAGAGTTTTCTAGAGCTTGGGGACGTTTGCTGACACCTATGACTTCCCTGGATTATCGAATCTTGGATATCATGCCGGGGATGCCGCGCAAGTGGTTGTAAGAGTATTCCGTGTTACCCAGCCCAACGCTAAGATATCCGCTCTCTGGCAGTCTGGGCGTGTTTGCAGCCCAGTGGCCCAGTGACATTTACCGCGGATCCGAAATCTAATTCAAGGGCGGCACTGCCTTGTCCAGAATCTCTCCTTCGAAGAGCGAAGCAGATGGACTAGTGACCATCAAGCTGCATAAGCCGTTAGCAACGCAATGATTCTGCCTGCGAAGTGATTGGGCACCATTGGGACCCTTCTACGGAAAGGACAGCGGTATCGTCTTGGACACGCTTACATGTAGGGGACCTTGCCTGCAGCATGAGCGGGTGGATCCACCCCTGAGGAAGCAATTTCCTGCTTAAGATGGGCTACCATGAAGCTCACATAACGCCGTAAGAGCTTCTATGGGGAACTCGGATGTCTAGCGCAGTTGATGCTGCAAGAGTAGTCTTAAGCCGAGTTTATCGGGCAAGCGACACCGACAATGACCCTTGCAAATGTATATCTATCCAGATTTAACAGAGCGTTAAAAATACACTCGACAGTTTGTTCGAGAAGATGGAGAAGAAGGGATAGTAAAAGCACGGCTGAGCTATCGTCCCGAAAATTCTAGTCGTTTCAATTACAGATGACTTCCGAGGTCAGATCTTAATGCAAATTACCAAACTTCTTCCAAGGTTACGCTTGGCTTCTCCACATAATCTTCAGGACACATAGGGCAACGCTTGTAGCACTCCGTAGAAAATCGTAAAGTCCATGCTTTACATTTGAAGGTTCGCCAATTGGTTCACCTATTTCCCCAATCGCCTTGCGATCGCAATAATGTCGTCCCCAAACTCCGGATGCCGTCCTCTCTGGTCCGGATTCGTCGTCTCCATCATCTGGTTCAGCATACCAGGCACCGCGTCGGTTATTAGCATGCTCGCATAGACTGCACGACCTTGCGCATCATTCCAACTCTCCCGTCCAGCGGCGTGGCCCCGCAATGCAGGGTTGATGGTGTAGAGAATACCCTATCGGCGAGTAAGACATTGTCGTCCGGAGCCTCGCGTCTTGCGGACTTATCGCATAATTACAATTGTACGGCCAACGAAGTCCCACATGAAGTAAATTCTGTTCTTCGAAGCGGCCGGAGTCATATAAGTCCGGTGTAGGTTGGGTGACATTGCGGGATGGTGCGCGAGCTTCTCAAGAGGGCTTGAGAGTCTCGACGAGTTCCCTCCATGCCGGTGCTGCGGTCGATGGAACCGGGCGGGATAGGAGCTCGCTAGTAAACTCTTCGCGTGTGCTTGTATACGGATCCATGAGTGGTGCTGTGCTCGTGCATTGTGATCATGGTGGCTGGAGGCGCAAACTCCATTGAAGCACGCACGGCCCTACAGATGATCCGCTTCAGGGGTTCTACATCTATCTAGTAGGATCAACCGGCAGGATGAGCGCGTCGTAGCACAAGGCTGTGCACAGTGGCAGTGTGGTATATATGCGAAGACTACCGAAGACATAGAAGCTTAACGGGTAGATGCTGTGGTCATAATTGTCTCTATGGATTTTTCTGTTCGGCGTTACAGTACATTCCTATCAATAAAACACGAAAGTCTGCTGTCCGTCACTTGTAGCATCGTCGGTATCGTTGCACTTCTTATCTCAGTCTCAACTATATCACAAGCGCTTTACGTCTACTTTGTTGCCTATCGTGATGCGCCGGCAGAGCTCCGCAGGTACACTTCTCAGTGCGGATTGCTAGCACTGACTATATCTCAAAGTAGTTCACCCCTGTTGTCTGAGTCTAGAAGGCAGAGTTAGAAAGTTCAATTGATGCGGGTTCTCATAGGTCTCACGTTCTGAACCAACGAATGCGCTTATTCAAGAAATTCTCACCAAGTATACTCTCGTCCACTTTCCACAACTTTTGTTAAGCTCCTACAGAAAACACGAACACAAGGTGGAGTGTAGAGGTCATCACCTTCACAGCCGTCTACTTCGATAAATTTCGCTTCTCGAACCGGGGCACATCCCATGCAGCCTTGCTTTTAGAGTCTCTGTATCAGTTAATGATCGCTCCCGGAATGTGCTTAGTGGTGATTCAGTTCACAGGCCGGGCCTGTAACTCCTCTGATTCAGGGGCCACCCCATTGATAATGTATCACTACGATGAATTCCGTCCGGTCTCAGATAATCTTCAATTGTGCCGGCTCCACTGCTGGACGACGGAGCTTCATAGTGTGTGGACAAGGGTTCTGCAGAGCCTCTTTAGTCCGATGCTGGCGCGTGTGACCTGGGCAGTGCTGGGCTGCATCCAATCTCAATTGATGCCATGAAGTAGGCTTCAAGTGCTCATATAGCCGCTGGGAACACGAAGCCGCTGAATTAGGTGGGCTTTACCCAACGGAGCGTGGGCTGAGGACGGTCGGGCTTTCTTAGGGGGCTGTGCAGTCCGGGCGTATAAGTAGGAGGTGCATGATTGTGACTACACAGCCTTCGCCCGCACGAGTGTCCACACCTTTTCTAAATATAGTCTCAAAATCATTTGTCTTTTTACTTCCTCAAAGGCGAGAACGGGGGCTCCAAGTAGTTCCTTTCAAGCGTCAATCGACGAAGGCGAGACGCCGTTAACCGAAAGCGAGGATGCATACTACAAGCCGATTGTTCGACACTTCCCTGAGACAGCACACCTCTACATCACGGCGGGCTTCGTGCTAACGACGCGTTGTCTAAGACGACTCAATATCTATTTAATAGACTCCCCTTCGGGAATAACGCTAATAGATTTTACAAGCTCTTCTCAAAGTTCTAGCAAGTAGAGAGCTATTATAAGGGCGCTAGATAAAAGTTAAAAGCTATATTATACGAGATAAAGTATACTTGTTTTATACTAAAATAATTTCTAGAGTTCTTAAAAAGTACCCTCTAAGCTAGATATAAACTATAGATCTTTTATAATAGAAAGAAAGAAGTAACGAATATAATATAGGCTACTATAAGTATATATAATATATTCTTAGAAAGTTAGTTCTAAGATAGACTTAAACTATAGACTTTACATATAAACTATAAACACTATTATTATAGGTAAAGAGTTTAAGTATAAACTTAGATAAGTAGATTATATATATTTATAGAGATAAGGTATTAAGATAGAACTTTTAAAATAGTAATAGAACTATAGTAAAAGATTGTGTAAGGCTAGATAGTATATAAAATAAGTATAGTACTACTTAATACTATAATGTAACTAGTAACTAGCTATCTAAAAACCCTTAAAGCTCTATATATATAGCTTGTACTAACTTCTATATAATAAACCTTCTATACTACTATACTATAACTAGTATAGTCTTTTTAACTTTCTTAAAATATTATTTAAATAGATAATTATTAATTCTAATAGAGGTATTAATGATAGACTATAGTTTAGTAGACTATTTTTTTTGATAATAAGTTATTTCTAATACTCTCTTTTAATTCTTAGTAGTATTATATAGTTAGAATAGTATTACTTTAACTAGTGTTTACTACTATTAGCTAGAACTAGATAGTATAGATTACTATAGAGTCTTTTTATACTAGACTTGTAAGTTCTCTGTTTAAAACATATTTTATATTAATATTTTTAAATTTTTAGTAAAATTTTTTTTAAAGGATGTTATATTTATAAATATAGCTCTTATTTTAGGCCTTTAGTTTAAGTCTAAGCTCTGTAAGAAACTCTTAAGATATAGTAAAAGCTACTTAAATACTCTATTTCTAAAGTAGGTAATTATAAATATAACTCTATTTTTAGTCTAGAACTGAACTTATTTCTACTAGATATATAGATTGTACTAAAGCAAAAATAGTTTTAATTCTTTTCTAGCTCTATAATATTTATTTAGTATCTTGATCTTAATAAATTTATTCTTAGAAGAGGCTTTTAAGATCTAGTTTCTTTATTATCTAGTAATAGATTCTATAGTAGATATATTAATATATCAATCTTAAGTATTTCTTTAAAAATAGTACTTAGAGTATAATAGGTGCTCTCTTTAGATAACAAAATTAAGCTACTAGAGTATAATATAATTCTAATTAAGTAACAAAAAAATAGTATAAGATATAATGGCATTAAATTATTATTATAAGCTAATAATTATATTTATTACAAAAGTATAAAAATCTTATATTAAGTAAAGTATTCCAAGAAATAGGAATAGTACTATCTACATACTATAGTTTTAAGTAGGTATTATTATATCTTACTTAGTCTACTTAGTATACTTGGTTACTAAGTATAGTAAGTATACTAATTACTTACTTAGTATCACCCTAGTAGTTAGTCTACTTATAATCTCTTAGTACTAAGCACTTACTTAGTAGCGCGCCGCGTCTCTATTTGTAATAGATATCTTATAAGAAAGAAATACTTATTCTAGAGAGCTTTAAAGAATATTCTACTTTAGTAAGTAATTAACTTTATAGAGTATTATTATAAGATTCTATAATACTACTATAATAAGCTAGAATATTAAGAAAGAGAAGGATTTTATCAGAAAATTATAGACTAATACTATTAAAATAATCTTTACTAGAATGTAAATAGCATATTAAGACTTATAGTTAATTCTAAATATATACTTTAAGCTATAAAAAGAAGACTCTATATCTATTTTGGATTTCTAACTATATAAATAGTAAGCGCTAAATATAGTATATATACTAACTATAAATAGTAAGTATCACTTAGTTTTTACTTAAAAAGCTATTCTAGAATAGATTAAAGGTTATACTCTTATAACTAATAACTTAGAGTCTATTATATAGTTTATTTAGAATAATATTCTCTACCATTATAGTAGATCTAGAAAGCTTATTACTAATAGAAACCTAGAGAGTTAAGGTACGTTAATCAATCTAATAGATTAATATAGTATAAGGTAGATTAAAGTCTCTACCTACTATTTCTAGGTAAATAAAATAATTAAAAAAGTATAAACCTATAATAAATACTTTAGTAAAGATAATAAAGAGAGCTATAGAAAAATGGATCTACTATTTACTAGCTATTTTCTATATAGACTATACTACTATATAAGCTATTACTAATATAACGCTAGTATAGATTATTTATAGGAATAACTATATCTTACTAACTAAAATAGAAACTTCTATCTAGTAAACTTTGCTATAGAAGAATATCTAAATAGCTATAAATCTTTTTATATTATAAATCTAGTAGTTAGAGTAGTAAGATAAGAATGTAAGTAAAGCTCTTTTAAGTATATACTATTACTAGAGATAAAACAAGAAATACTTTAATAACTATTAGTACTTATATTTAAATAAGCTTAATATAGAAGATTTAGTACTTCTGTATAAGACTTAACTTAATAAAATATATTATAAGAAGCTTAGCTTTAAGTAGAAGGGTTCTTATTATATTTATTCAATATCTTTTAACTAAAAAATATACTTAATTAAAGAACTTAGTAGAGTAATAGTTAAAAGTACAAAGCTAAATAATTAGCTAGAGTATTTTTATATATATTTTTTACAAAAAGAAGAAGAGTATTCTCTACTAAATATTCTTTTAGTAAAAGAAGATAAGAAGGCGCTAAATCTTTTCTTACTATCTAAAGTATTTTATTTAAATAGTTTATAAGAAAAGAATGTTTAGCTTATTTTTTAGAGGATTCTTAATTAGATACTATAGAACTATTATGTGTTATTATCTTAGATAGTAATTTAATATTGTATATAGTTACTATAGATAGTAATTTCGTACTATACTATATTACTAAGGGTAATAAGATCTTATTATCTATATTTATATATAGAAATAATTAATAGATTAAGTTCCAAGTAGAAAGAAAAGATAAGAAGTAGATAGATATTATAGTTTTAATAGATTCTTTTACTAAGCTTTTACTAACTTATTTTTTATACTTTTGTTTCTTAATTCGCGTATCTATTATTATATATATAACTTTCTATACCTGTTTAAAGAATTTTCCTTATCTTAAAGAGTTAGTTATATTAGAATTTCCGAGTATTTATATTTCTACTATAATTTAAATTAAGAGAGACTATCTAGACATAATAAAGCTAGTGTAAAGTAAATAACTAGTCTAAAACGCTTTTATCTTACTTTTTAGTAGTATAAAAAGTACTTTAAGCTAGTATATAAGTAGTTTATTATAATAGGTACTATCTCTAGATAATAAAACTAGGCTACTAGGGTATAGTATAATTCTAGTTAAGGAGTTAGAGAGTAGTATAAGATACAATGCATTAAATTAATCTTATAAGGTAATAATTAAGTGTATTATAAAAAAATAAGATTCTTATATTAAGTTAAGTACATTATTCTAAAGAGAGAGAACAGTACTATCTATATACTATAGCTCTAAGTGAGTATCTTTATATCTCTACTCTATTTACTCTATCTACTCTATCTATCTTAGCGTACTCTACTATAGATTAGATAGAGTATACTAAGATCTATAGAGTATATTATATATTAGCCTATACCGCCTAGTATCTAACTAGCACGCTAGCTCTTATTCGTAATACTTATTTCTATTAAGCTACATTAGGAAAAAATCGGGTGCTTATGAAATTAGCTACAGTCTAAGATATCTAAGGCGCTCTAAGTATACTTTAAGCGCGCTTTAAGCGCTTACTTAAATTACTTTAAATACTTAAAGCGCACTTAGAGTATACTTAGAGTATACTAATATATAATATACCTAAAATAGTTAGTATTACTTAGTAAGCAAAAAAAAAAAATATTATATAAAAAATCTTAGAGTTCCCTTTCTCGCTTAATTTTTACCCCCCTATAAAAATAGGTTATATATCCACGTATTTAAAAGTTAAGTGGATAATAATTGTTTGTATCAAAAGTTTACCCCCTAAACTAGCCCTATTATATATCCCCTCTATCCTACTAGTTAGATTAGACTTAAAGCTTTTTCTAAATTTTTTTTAGCTACTAACTAAGTATACCAAGCCTACTAAGCTGTACCTCTAGATATTTTAGATATTTTAGATACCTTAGATAATTTAGATAGTTTAGATATATTAGATAGTTTAGATATTCTAGATATTTTAGATATCTAAAATATCTAAAGTACTTTAAGTATTTTAATATACTTATAAGCCGCTCGCGAGTAAGTAGAGTTACTTAGAGTGGGCTCTAAGTACTTGAAGTAGCTCTAATTACCGAAATTTTTTTCCTAATATATAATAGCTAGATTAAGTTTTAGTAAGAGTAGAAGAGTAAATAACTAGTATATTAGTAGAGAGAGTATTAGGCATAGAGGTACTACTTATAAGATAAAAGTACTTTATAGTTCTTAGCTCTATAGATTAGATTAGAACTATAGATAAGCTACTAGTATATAGTTTTCTACTCTATAAACTAGATTGGTACTATAGATGAAGCTACTACTCTATACTTTTTTGTTCTATAAACTAGATTAGTATTATAGATAGACTATCAATATATAGTCTTTTACTCTATAAGCTAGATTAGTACTATGAATAGAATACTATAAGGCTTCTATCTCTAGTTTTATATAAAAAAAGAAAGAAGAATAAAAGCGAGAATTAAAAGTACTATATAGTCTTTTATCCTATAGACTAGATTAGTACTATAAATAAGATTTAATTAGGCACTTATCTAATAGTCTGGTAAAGAAAGAAAGAAGAAAAAAGAAAGCAAGTAGAAGTACTTTTATAAGTAACTACTAAAGAATATCTCGTAGGCTAGAGTAGCTAGCTATAGCTAAACTTATTATTAAAAAAAAGTAAGAAAAATATACTAGTAGTACTTTAAAGAAACTATATCTTATTTTAAATTTTTAAATAAAAAGCAATTTCTAGTAGAGGAAAATCTATATACAATTAAAAGAAAGCTTTAAAGAACCTTTTAAAGAAAGAGGAAGACTAAATTAAAATCTAAAGAAGTAATAAAAATATTTATTAGAAAGTCTAAGAATTAGAGCTATTAAATCTAGAATTTCCCTAAGATTACCTTCTAAGTAAAAGAATTAGATATTTTTTTACTTTATATTATTTTAAAAATATTTTGTAGTAAGAAAAATAGTTTATTAGTATAAGTCTAATAACTAAAAGATAGTTATCTAGATAAGAAAGAAATAATGTATTGTATTATAGAAAAGTCTTCTAATAGTAATACTATTAGAATCTAAAAATAAAATAGTAATAAGGTGCCGCGCTACTACTACAAATCTTTAAGTCTCTTGTTTATTATAATAATCGAATTTAATATATTTAGTACCTATTTTTAGTTACTTTAATAGTTAGAATTTAAATAGTTAGAGAGTATATAGAAACTTAGTCTAGATAGTAGTCTAGTTCTTTATTAAAGGAATTTTTTTAGATACTTAGAGCCGCTTAGAGTGCTTAGAACCTTTAAATAACTCTACTCGCTTATAAGTAACTCGCGAGTAGCTTAGAGTATACTAAGTATACTTAGAGTACTTAGAGCGGGTCTTAGTATACTAAGCCTACTTAGTTATTATAAAAAAAAGATTAAAAAAAGCTCTAAGTCTAATTTAACTAATAGAATAAAGAGGGTATATAATAGAGCTAGTTTAGAGAGTAAACTCTTTATAGAACTAGGTATTATCCGCTTAATTTTTTAAAAATATAGATATAATATCTATTTTTATAGGGGAATAGATATTAAGTAAGAATGAGAACTCTAGAATTTTTTATAAAATATATAATTTTTTTAATTAACTAAGTAATATATACCTATTCTAATTAATTAGAGCGCTTACAGCGCTTAGAGTATCTTTATAAGTACTCTTAAGCACTTAGAGCGCGCTCTAGATATCTTAAATATTCTAGATATTTTAAACTATAGCTAATTTTATAAGCGCCTGAATTTTTTCCTAATATAGAAGTCTTACCTTCTACCTTATTTTCTTAATTAGATACTTCTTTTTATTCTTTAAGAATATACATAAACTTTTACCTATTTTGTTAATAAATGCTACTTCTTCTCATAATATTAACTCTTTTATAATACTCTACTTTTAAAACTACTTTAATTATTCTATATAATACCCTCTTTTTTTTCTCTAGTTTGTATAACTCGCTTTCTTTAGTAAACTAATAAAGCTTTATTATAAAGAGAGCGCTTATTAATACTAGTTCCTTTTAGCTTTAAAAGTAGTTTCTTTATACTTTTGTACTACTAGACTATCTTCAGATTGAAAATTCTATAAACTTTAATTATGTATTAGTTATACTTACTAAATCTAATTTCTTCTATTAATTCTAATTATTCTTCCTTCTTTTTATAAATTATTATCTTCTACTAAAGCTTTTTATACTTATAGCTATATATAGTATTATTTGAAGTGTAATAAAGCTAAGTAACTTCTATAACTTTAGTAAAGACTCTACTTATATTATTAACTCTTTATATTTATTTATATTCTTTAAGTAGCTTGCTAGAAGCTTTTATTTTATTTTCTTCTAATTTCTCTTTTTTCCCTCTACTTTATTGAAATTATTGTTCTTATGTATTTACGGATAGTACTAGTTCTATTTAGACTTAGTCTAAAAGAAGAAGTAACATTTTTATAATTTTACTTTTGTAATAATAAAATAACAAATATAAAGTATAATACTATAATAATATATTTTAAGTCCTTTCTATCACTCTTCTATACTATTAGAAGTAGATTCATTTCTTCTCTAAGCTAACTTTATATATATAAAACTATATATTCTCTTCTATATATAAGAACATATATAAGTAGTCGATAAGATAAGCCTATAACTCTATACTACTAACTAGTAGTACAAGTAGTTCTAGTTATACCTAAGAATAAGTAATTAATACTTTCTAATAAAGATATTCTACTAATAGTTACTAGATTCTCTACTTTTACTACTACTATCTAATATAACTCTATTTCTTCTAGTTCTATACCTTCTTGTAGATTTAAGTTGCTAATAAGATTAACCTTCTCTATTTCTACTAAAGACACGCTTGTTTTTATAATAGATAGAATAATATATACTTTTAAAAACTAAGTAAAAGAGCTTTTTAGCTTTAAGTAATTGAAAATACCTACTAGAACTAAATACTTCAAATACTTCTAAAATCTTATGCTAGTAATATACTAGAATCTAGTACTTATTAGACTATCTAGAATGTAAATATTAAGTTATTATTAGGAAAAGATTTAGAGGCTTATGAATTAGCTATAATCTAAAATATCTAAGATATCTAAGGCGCTCTAAGCGAGCTTAGAGTGCTTAGTAAGTAGTTTTTAAGTATCTAAGCGCTTAAAGTAATTAGAGCGCTTATAGTAGGTATAAATTACCTAATAAATAAATAAAAATATATAGTATATAAAAAATCTTAGAGTTTTCTTTTTTGCTTAATATCTATTCCTATATAAAAACAAGCAATATATTCATATTTTTAAAAGTTAGGTGGATAAGAATTATTTTTATTTAAAGTTTACCTCTTAAACTACCTCTATTATATTCTCTCTTTATTCTACTAGTTAAATTAGACTTAAAGCTTTTTTTGCTCTTTTTTATAGTAATAACTAAGTAGGACTTAGTATACTAAGACCTACTATAAGTGCTTAGAGTGCTTATATATACTTATAAGCCACTTATAAGTAGATATAGTTACTTAAAGGCTTTAAGTACTTAGAGCGAGCCATAAGCGCTCTAAGTAGCTCTAAGTATCTAAAAAAAAATCCTAATAGTAAGAAAATAAGCTACTCTTTAAGAATCTTAGTTTTTAGTAAGTCTAGAATATTAGCTATTTAATAAGTATTATAGATTAGAAGAATACATTTATTAGTAAGCTTCTACTTTTATTTCTAAGTGAATAGTATATAGTAGCTCAAAAGATTAATAACTTTATTTAGTTAGAAGCTAAGATACTAGATACTCTAAAGAATAAAGTATACTTAGTAATACTATTTTTAGAAGAGTATTTAGAAGAGAAAAAGTAGAGAGAACTAATAGCTATATTTTAAAGAAGTAGGCTACTATAATAAATTATTTAGTAAATATCTAAATATATAGAGTTTAATATTTAGATAATATAAAGAAGTTAGGTTTAAAGTACTTCTTCTAGAAGTATAACTATAGCTAATAATAGCTATAAGTTGTTAAAGGCTAGCTTATAGATAGGGGTTTAAAGTAAGGTACTATAAATTTAAGCTATAGAAGAGCCTAAGTAGCTAGGCTTAGAGTAAAAGAAATACTTTAATGGTATAGTCCCGCTATTAATAATAGTATTCCTACTAGAGAATACTAGTATTTTAAGTAGATTCTAAGTAGGTTTCTAGACTTAGTAGTAATAGCCTCTACTATTATAAATAAGACTAGAGAGATACTAAATAAAGAGCTGAAAGTACTAAACTCTAAATATTTTGAAAAAGGGCTCTCTACTATTTATATTTAAATACTTAGAGAGCTTCTAAAGCTTTAAATAGATATACTAGCAGAAATACTTTATATATACTTAGTATTTATTTTATATATTAGACTCTATAATATTTAACTAATAAAAAATATAATATCAATCTAGTATATAGTTTAAGAGATAGACTACTAACTTCTATAACTAATATACTAAAAAGACTACACGCTTTTGAATCTATTTTCTTAATTCTAAGTTCTAGTTAAAAAGTACTCTAAAAGAATATTCTATTCCTCTTAATAATAAAACTATAAAAGCTCTAAAAAGTAGATGTTATAGTAAAACTCTTAAAAGTATTATTAGTTTAAGAAATTAAGAAATACACTCTAAATAAAACTAAATTCCTTAAAGTTACTAATAGTACTAAAGAAAGTTTCTTTATTCTAATAATCTAAAAAGAAACTCTTTTAATTAATTATAATATTCGTGCTCCCTTAGTAATTTTTATAATAAGATCTATTATTACTATACTTTAAGATTACTAATTAGAGTAATAAGTATTATCTTCTTCTTATATACTTATTTTTACCTAAAAACTCAATCTATAGAAACTAGAACTTAGGTTTTAAGAATATTGGCCTAAAACATATTAATATACTTAATAGAATAGATTTTTCCACTAAATATAGCCTTAGCGAAAACTATAACTTCCTCTAGAGTTTCTATAGTAAGAACGCTTATAGCGCTATAATAAATACTATAGATTGAAATTATAAAAAGTATTAAGATTAACTCTTAGTTTAACCTTATACTATTAATATATCTAATTTGTAGCGCTCTATAACTACTAGTATAAAAGCCTTAGGAATTTAAAATTTTAGCTAAGGCTTAATAATTGCGACTAAGGGTTAATGCACTTAGTTATTACTATATATCGCTTAATTATACTTCCCGTCTATACTATACTAATTTACTACTATTATACTAGAGAACACAATAAATGTATATAACTTATAGAAATTAAAGGTAAATATTACTACTACTATAATCTAGTAATAGATTTAGCTAGTAGTATAGCTCTATAAAGTAGCTATCTACTAGCGCGTGCTTATACTATTATTCTGTCTATACTCTCTTAGCTGTTTAGATATTATTATAATCTAATCGTTAATCTAGTTCTATAATAGCTCCTTCTATTTATTAATTAGTAGCTATCTAAGCTTCTTAATTATCTTAATAAATACACGGTAGTTCTTACGCTTGTATTTAATCTTATACTAGTAGTTGTTAATAATATAAAAGTTAAGCGATTATAGAGGATTTATATTCTAAGATAAACCTACTTTCTACTTCTATTAAGCTGCTAGATTAGTCTTATTACGTGTATTATACCCTTAATTATTATTCTCTTAAAGTAGAAAGTCTTATTACTTACACTTAGCCTCCTTCTATATTAGTAGAACGTGTAGCTTAATAATCTCTCTAAGATAGCATTTTTAAGTAAGATTACTACTATAGAGTCGCTTATACGTAAGCTTCTTATAGTATATATACTTACATGCGGCCTTATTCTTAAACTTATACTTATAGATAGATCTTTGCTCTGCTAGCTCTATTTAATATTAGTAGATATATTTAGTAGCTACCTCTTATAACTCTTAATAAAGCTCTTACTTATTAGCCTCCTCTTATTAAAACTAATCTTTATTAGATATCTTGTTCTCTCTATAGAAAATTAGCTTACTCTTATAGTTCTATCCTACCTAAGTAATAGCGTGAAGAACTAAAGCTTTACCTCTATACTTAAACTAGTAGTAAGTTAGATTATAGTATTTAGATCTTATTCAAATAACTTACTTTATATAAGTAGAGTTAAATAAAAATAGACCTTATTACTAAACTAAATAGTCTTCTAAAACTCTTACTCTTTCTTAGTGTTATTCTAGATATACTTATTATAGAACTTTAGTCTCTTTTTAACATTTAGCTATCATATAGAGCCGCTAGTACGCTTTATACTTATAGTAGCTATATATATTCACATAATTTCTAATAGTATTTAGTAAGCTATTCTATAGGTAAAACTCATTGTATAGATTAGTTTAATACTAAAGCTAAGAGAGATAGTCTTAATTGATATAACTAATTATTCTTTTAATTATAGCCTTATTAATCTTAGGGGATTAGCATAATCGAGTGTATTCTAAATATCTTATTATTTAACTAGCTAGAGTCGAGCTATTCTAATACCGCTAGGTTTATAAAGAGATACTAGTAATATTATATATCTTATTCTAAGTATACTTACTACTGTCTCTAAGCGCTTAGACTACTACTTTTAACGAGCCTAGAGTAGACTATTTAGCCTTAATTATACTTATAGAAGAGAGTAAAGAGATTATATATAGATCAGATTAAATAGCGTGTGCTTAAGGGTCTTAGTAGGCTTTAGTTATATAGCTATTATTATAGGTAGAATAATAGAGGTAGTATAGAGCTATTATAATTATTTTTAGGCTTATTAAGTATACTAGCTAGTATATAAATGTAGTGAGATAGTAATTCTCTAGTATTAACTAATAAATTAGTATAGAGTGGGCGGGGAGCGTAATTAAGCGAAATGTGGTAATAACTAAGTATATTAACCCTTAGACTATAGAGCTATAGAATCTAGTAAAATTTAGATAGAGTTAATCTTATAGTAGTATTATCTTAAACTAAGCTCCTATTAAATAAAAAACTAATTTATTAGCTAGAGAAGTCTATATTTTTAGAAATCTTTATAGATTACTATCTAAAGTAGTTTAGCTTACTTAATTATATATATTAGTCTAGAATATAATACTAGCCTTAGATAGCTACTATAAGAGGTTATAATAAGCTAAAGTAATTATAATCTTAACACGTAAGTATTCTAATCTAGAATAATAGTAATTACTAAGATACTTCTACATATAAATATATCTAGCTTATAATAAAGTCTTTTCTTTAAGGTAGTTATAAAACTACTACTACTACTACTTATTTCTATAGTCTCTATCCTTACTTATTATAAAGCATCTTACTTATAAACACTAAGCTATAACGAGGTGCTATTACTAGATAATAAGAAGTTACTATAATAGTTAGAGTACTAATTAAGAAGGTAGAGAATAGTGCTAAGATATAGTTGATAAGATGAGAATTAATATTATGTAGTAAGATTAGATTAAGTAATAAAGAATACTAGATCCTTATTTAAGTTAAGTATATTATTATTCTAAAGAGTGAGAATAGTGTCTTCTATATACTATAGATTAGAGTAGGTATCTCTATATCTTACTTTATTTACTTTATTTACTTTATTTATCTTAGCGTGCTCTACTATAGATTAGATAGAGCGCGCTAAGACCTATAAAGCGTATTATATATTAGCCTATACTAGCTAATATATAACTAGTCCGCTAGCTCTTATTCGTAATATAAGCTATAAAGAATATATATAAGGCTTAAAAGTATCTAAGTAGCTAGTAAGAGTATATACTTATAAAGATAGTCTTCTATCTTATTAATTATAGCTTCTCTTCACAATTTTCTATTCTCTAGTAGATAGCTTATAAGATTAAGTAATAAGTATATAAATAGCTTTAATCACCTAGTATTATAAGATAACTAGAGAAGAGCTAGTATAGTATCTTTCTTAAGCGCTATCCTTAGTTTGTTACTAGATATATATAAGTACTTAATTAATACTAGCCTCTAGCTAGTAATAATTCTAAAGCTATCTAGACGTATTATACTACCCTTTATAAGATTCTTAATAAGTATAGTATCTAGCTAGATAAGCTATATAATATAGATAAGTCTAGCTTCTTAATAGATATAGCTAGATCTTATAAGGTAGTTATATATAGTACTAGTAAGAAGTTCTTTAAGATAATAGGCTTATAGCATAAGTAGGTATTAGTTATTAAAATAATTAGTAGTAAGGGTAAATTCTATTCCCTCTATTTTATCCTAAAGATAAAGAAGGCTTTAACTAATACTATAGATGCTATATAGGCGCTTCTATCTAAGTATGTAGTTAGAGTATCTAAAAATAGCTAGATAAATAACTAATATACTATTTATTAGATAGAATATTTTAATACTATAATATGCTCTACTAATAGCGCTAGTAATACTAATAAATAGCTTCTACTAATAGATAGATATAAGAGCTACCTTATACTAAATTTTATTAAGTATTACTAGACTTATAATATTATACTATTTTATCTACTTCTATATATAACTTATCTTCTTCAGCCGCTCGATCTCTATATATTTAGCTCTCTTAAGACTATCTACTCTAGAGAGCTAGATAGCTTTATTAAGAACTATAATATTAATATCTATAAGGAAGAGTTTATTTAACGATATAGCTACACTTAGAGCTATTTAAGTATAGAGTTAAATATCCTTAGTTCTTTTAAAAAAAGCTAGCCTTCTACTGTTTGATAGCTAGTATATTCTTAATAAGCTACTTTTACTACTAAATTCTCTACTAAATTTTCTACTATATTAGTAAATCTTTTTTTTCTCTGAGAGCTCGTCTAAGTACTTTAAGAGCTCTCTAAGCGCTCTAAGGCTTTAAGTAACTCTTACCTCTACTAAGAAGCTTGCGAGCGTACCTAGGCGCTTTAAGCACTTAGAGTACTTTAAATATCTAAATTATCTAAATTATCTAAATCATCTAAATTATCTAAATCATCTAAATTATCTAAATTATCTAAAGTATCTAAAATATTTAGAGATATAGCTTAGTAGGGCTAAGTATAATTAGTAAGTAGCTTAAAAAATCAAAAGAAGCTTTAAGTCTAATTTACCTACTAGTATATAAAGGCTATATAATAGAACTATTTTAGGGGTATACTTTTCATAAAAATATTTATTATTCGCTTACTTTCTAAATTTGTAAACATTATATCTCTTTTTACTAGAGGGTAAAAGTTAAGCGAAAATTAGAACTCTAAATTTTTTTACATACTAAGTTACTTACTATATAGCCTATTATTTTAGATAATTTAGATAATTTAAATATTTTAGATATCTAAAGCGCTAAGATATTACAATGCAGGAAGGCTTAATGCTAGAACTTAACTTATTAGAGTAATACTAGGTGTGCTCGTTTTATACTAAAATAAGTTAGAGTATTTATAAAGAGTATTTAATATAGTTAGACTTTTAAGAGTATATCTTTTCTCTATATTTTACTATCTTTCTTTTTCTTAAATATATAGGGTATTTCCCCTCTTAAACCCCCTTTAGTCTTCTATATTTTAAATTTAAGAGATTCATTTATCTTTAGTTTATATTTTAGTTTATCTCTTAGCTTATATTTTAGTTTTTATCTTAATTTGTATTTTAGTTTACATCTTAGTTTATGTCTTAGTGTGTTTCTTAGTTTATATTTTAGTTTATACTTTAGTTTAATCTCTAGTCTATTACTTAGTCTACTATGTAGTTCTCTTCTTATATTCTTGTTTAATTTAACTTCTAGCTATCCTTTTAAATATATATTAAATCTAGTTTTTAATATAGTTTCAATTTAATTTACTATCTATTCTAGTTTTTAGGTTAGTTTTTAACTAAGTTTTTAGTATAGTCTTTAGTCTAGTTTCTATCTTATTTAATAGTTTATGTTTTACTTTACTATCTATAATACTCTTTACTATAGTCTTTTCCTAAAATTATAAATTATAACTATTATTAGTTCATATCTAGATTATAGTTTTAGTTATAGTTTAAGGTATAGTTTAGCTCTTAGTATAGTAGATAGCTTAGTATATAGCTTAGTAGATAGCTTAGTATATAGCTTAGTATATAGCTTTGTATATAGCTTAGTATATAGCTTAGCTATTTTAGCTATTAGTTTAATTTATTATATAGTTTATACTCTATCTCTATTTAGCTTTAATAAAAACATAATATAAGCTATTTTAGGTATCTAGACTTAAGAGTAGTCTTTTCTTTTAATAGACTACATATTTAGTTTATAGCTATATTAAAAAAGCTATAGTCTTACTATTATATAGATTAAAATGTGGAGTTTTTAGATTTTCTATTAAGATTATAAGTTTCTTAAGGGGTTTCTTTAGCTATATAAATACTTTAATACCTAAATTAGCCTTTATAGGTTATAGATTACCTCTAAGAGAAGAGTCTATCTCTATTATATAACTAAAAAGAAAAAGTAGAGTTCTACTAAAAATTAAGCTAGTAACCTAATATATATATAGTTAGCGTAGTTAGTGTAGTTAGTAGTTAGTATTTTTATACTAAGCTATAATACTAGCTATAGCAATAGTATACTAGCTATAACTACTAGCTTATAGCTCTATAATTATAATTATTAAGCCTTAGCTAAAATTTTAAATTCCTAGGGCTTTTATACTAGCGGTTATAGAGTACTATAAAATAGATATATTAGTAGTATATAATAAAACTAAAAGTTTATCTTAGTACTTTCTATAATTTTAACCTATAGTATTTATTATTATATTATAGGTATTTTTGCTATATAAATTTTAAAGGGAGTTATAGTTTTTATTAAGATAGTATATAGTAGAAAACTCTATTTTATTAAGTATATTAATATTATAGTAGCAACTCTATAGTATATAACTACCTTAAGAAATCTTATATTACTATATATATAATTAATTTCAGTTTTACTTTTAATATACTAGACTTTACTACTTTATCTAAAAACTTAGCTTATTTAGAAAATAAGTAGTTTCTACTAAGAGTAATTTATAGGAATCTATACTTAAAATAGTTTTGATTTCTATTTCTTTAATCTTCTAGTTACCTTTATAAGACTTTAATAAAAATAAATATCTTATAATTAATTATATCTTAGTTACTAGTTTATATAGATATAAGTCTACTACTCTTATTAATACTAGAGCTTCTAGTTCTACCTCTATTAACTAATTTTATATAAAATCTTAGCCTTTATCTTCTTTCTCTTAGTTTTCTTATTACTTTTAAAGTTATTAATAGGCGCCCTACTACTAGTAGTAATATTACCTATTTTATCTAAGTTAAGTTTCTAGTAGAGTTATTTAAATAGATACTTACTCTTTTTATTACTTATTTTAGTTACTTTCCTATCATTCTTAGTTACCTCTAGCTACTAGCTTACTATACTATACTTAAT